>NC_029785.2:102306633-102316520 GCF_000816755.2 Arachis ipaensis | reverse complement strand
GACAGTTGTTATGTGTATGAACATCACTCTAATAGACTATATTTATCAATCATTTCTAATATTATTGTGCCTTTCTCGACTGTGCCTTGAACATGATTACTTCTACTGACAGTGAATGTAATAAATTATATTTATCGACCAATTTTGGAATTGCATTCATCAATTGCTTATGGTGTTATGATGATCCATTTCATCTGCGTATTTCATTTTTTTAACATAAAAAAAATCAAATTTGGATCGGATGTGTTGATGATGTGATGACGATTTCTGTTTTGTTGTGTTCGGAGTAGTTAAAAATGAGGCTAACATTCACGAAGCTGTTCACCATTATATGATTGATGAGAAGCTCCTAAAATTGAACAAGGATGGCCTAAGATTGATGAGAAGGTTTAAAAGATTTACCATTATATGATTCTGACCATTTGTTTTATACTTTTTCATAACCTCTGTTGCATATAATCTGTTTGAAACCATTTTATGTCATTCTTGGGTTTACTTGTGCTGCAGGCGGATATGTATAGCTTAGGTGCAAGAGGAAGAATTTGTGGAATTGGTGCACCACATGAACATTTTTGGAATTGGTGCACCAATTTTGCAAAATTTTTTGAATTAATTTGGTTGTATTTCTTGATTTTCTTGATTCAGTTCAGGTTGATTATTGTTCTATCTGTTTCTGCTGTTTTTGTAACAAAATTGTTAATGATTTTAATTTGTTGTGCTTCTGCTAATTTGTTAGTGATTTATAAGTTGATCATTGTTCCATCTGCATCTACTGATTTTACGAAATTGTTAATTATTTTAGTACCCTATATATGATTTGATGATTAGAATAGGAAAGATTTTCGAAACAATTTAAAAACCGAACAAACCAAACCGAACAAACCGAATTTAATTGGTTTGGTTTGGTTCGGATGGGCTTAAAAAAATCGAACAAAACCGAACCACACTATTAATATAACATTGGATCGGATGACTTTTCATTAAAAAATCGAACCAAACCGCACCGTGAACACCCTTAGAACCTACATAACAAACCCACTATACAAAAAGAACAAAGGAGCACAATACAGAACGAACCTGATAGCCATCTGTTTTGCTCTAAGTTAAACTCAGTAATGAATGCACATCAATCCTTCTCGAAAGATTCCACAGACCGGGCATCCCAAACAGTGCCATGCATTCTAGCATCTATTTCTCTGTATCGAGCATATCCTCTGAACTTATGCGGTATCTTCTTCATTATGTGCCATATGCACCATCGGTGGTGAGTATCTAGAAGGACATTCCTAATAGCACCAAATATGGATTTGCATGTGATGACGGGCCTTTGGGGGAGTTCCC
This sequence comes from Arachis ipaensis, assembly GCF_000816755.2. NCBI lineage: Eukaryota > Viridiplantae > Streptophyta > Magnoliopsida > Fabales > Fabaceae > Arachis > Arachis ipaensis. Next base: position 102,315,179 of record NC_029785.2, on the reverse strand, counting down.
ATGCACTGCAACCATTGCTTAAAGATACACTCAAAGCTACGAATTTCTTCATTTCCCAGCAAAACACATCCGAGTAGAATGGACTTGTCATAATGGTTGACACCAACGAAAGATGCAAACGGAAGTTCGTGCCTGTAATAAACTCAGCCAAAATTAATAAATCAAAATAGTGCGAAAACATTAACCATTTTAATAGAGGCAGAAACACAAACATAGTTGTTTCTACTGTATATTATATCAAATGATACCACGTCTCTGTAATATTCATAGGACGCCCTGCATCTTGCATCTATCCAGAGCACACTCTTAAACTTGTTAGCCTCATCCACATCAACTACATAAAAAAAATTTGGGTTGATATCTTTCATTCGCATGAAATAGCTAATCATTTCCTTCATATCTGCGTTTTTGTCAGCACAGCATAAATTGCTCGTAATATAGTTCCCCACGTCCTTTTCTGAGTAACCCAAATTTGATGAGCCACCAACCTCGTTCGCCAGTGCGAGATAAGTCTTGTTAGGCCATATGCTAGCCTCATCGTTGTTCTTAATCACACACTTCGCATGAATGATCAGTTCCCTGTACTCAGTGTAATGCACAGCTTGCTTGGCCGAACACGGGTGGGTATGCTTCAATTCTAATTTGGACACCATCCGATTATTCTTCTCCCTATCAAGCATCACGTACATCCTTGCTTTGTATCTGGCTGTTGTTATTCTCTTTACCCAAGTTGCTGCCTTCACTCGAGACTCTCGATAACCTTCACGACTGCAGTGTATCGATTAGTTAATGGGTATCTTTGATTCCTTCTTGGTCTTGTCAAAGTTGGTATTCCTAATCCTAGTCACGAACCCAACTTTCTTTGCATAATTAGAATAGAACTCTTATGCCTGCTGCAACAAAACAAATCTCAATCCTTCGTACGAAATTTTCTCTATTGGAATTCCAGTGTGATTGGGCAACTGCAAATCCTTTCAGAAAAATATCATTAAACACAAAAAACACTCAACTAATTAATTTCTAATATCTCGCTTATTTTGTGACCGAAATACAACATATTTCACACCTCATGATTCACTGCTGTAGCATCGTCCTCTAATTGAATGACATCTACAGATTCTTTCCCTTGAAATTGATAACTGAGGACATATCACCAAAAAAGATAACCATCCATCATTCGACACTCATAAAAACTCTTCCAACAACCACTTATCCATTGATAACACCAAATAATAAACAACCAAAACTAAACTCATATAATACAACACTATCTATTTTTATATCTATAAAACAAAAATTTATCAAAGTTGCAAACATCAATTCAACATGTTGAACAAAAAGAATAATAAACAACATCAAATGTAGAAAATCTAGCATCATTCTAGCATAATTGAAAGAAAGAATATCCACACCAATTCTATTTAAACAAATGAAATCACAATCCTTGCAACAAAGCCTATCACTGTTAATAACTCAAAAATAATAAAAAAAAGTTGCAAATAAACATAACTAAATATACTACTAACACACAAATCACCTTGTCCACATGTTGCGTGTCATCTTCACACATTAACATAGGTCGAATTAGGATGATCACTCAGATCATATGCAGTGTCGTACGATGCTTCTTCACAAATTGATTGATCCATCGATGAAATGTGGTCCACTCGCCACCAACGGAGACACATACACCTTACTCCTATGGATTTTAAAAACTATTTGTCAATGAAAGTGGCTGTTCACGTTACTAGTGACCTTTGGGGGTTGTTAACCTTGATCCTATGGTGGTGGAAGGCTATGACTCAATGTAGGTGGAACGCTATGGCTCAATATGCATCCACGACAATGATAACACCTATGGTGGGGTGCGATAATAGTGCGTATGATGACTTTATCTCTCACAGGAAGCGCGGGATCATAAAATCGGTTTGCGTGGAAGAGGCTATGTCACAAATCGAACAGTGATTGCGGATTCCTGGTGGCATGAAAAATTTCAGAACTGAGAGATTACCGGAGATGGTTGAGGAGAAGAGAGTTGCGTGACACCTTCATACACTCACGTCGCAATTCTCTTCCACGGGATTGGTGGTGCCATAAAGTGGGATGAGGGAAGGCGTAATCACCGTCGAACAGTAATGGTGGCATCCCGGTGACTAGAAAATTTCCACGAATGAGACACGGCCGGTGAGGAGAAAGAGGATTAGGGTTGCGTGATGGGTTGCACTGCAATGACGTGAAGCCTCATGTTACGTGACCACTCCTTATTATTTGAAAATGCTATATAATGGACCCTACTAAATTTCTAATTGATATAACAAATTATATTTAATTAATTTTAATTATTGTTGGTAACAGTTAGTAGATACAACTCTTGGCACCCTATACTTTTCCAAAAGAATATACATATCATAGAACCATATTTACATTAACTCTATTCAGATTCATCTTCTTTCTCTAGTTCACAATCATCGTCTTCCAAGGTAGTTTCCTGATCATCGAACTCGTCTTCCTCTTCTCTGTCCATGTTGACCTTATCTTCTTCTTCAAGATTGTCGTCCTGTTGTGGTAGTGCATCGTGATGTAATCCAAGCTCAAGGATATCATCATCTGTGGATGCCGAGCTAAGGATAATCGGCTCACCGGTATCAACCACCATTTTCGAAGGAGTTGGGTCATCAATCTAGTAAGGTTCTTGACCCTCTGTCTTATCATCAGACTCGATCCAGCCTCTTGCCTTAGTCTTAACCACAACCACCCAACTAGACTTGCGCGAACCTGGATAAAGCAAAAAGTACACATGTCGTGCATTTTGAGGTAGAATAAAGGGATCATAATGCTTATATTTTCTAGTTATATTAACTTCAGTGATATCGTAGTCCTTGTGCTTTCATGTTTTTTGTCACGAATTTAGATCATACCATTCACATTTAAACACGCACACCTTGTACATAGTGCGATATAAATACTTTAATTTAATTATGTTGTGCAACACACTAAACCAATCAGATTGACCCCCGCCTAAATTCTCACGAACCCAAACTCCGGTGTTATTTGTTTTATTTCCAATCGACCACTGTAAGGTATAGAACCGATATCCATTAACAGTGTGCATCGAGTAGCTAGTTCTCTTATTCATTGGGCCCCAACTAAGTGCAACTAGTTTCGAATCTGATGTGTCACATAGTTGCATGTTGACGTATTCTCTGAATCAACGTGAAAAGTTGTTCAATGAGGTATCAGGATTTGCCCCTTGGAATAACCTATATGATAGAATAGGATAAAGAAGTTTTGATTACATTAAGAAGTTAGAATGTTACTGATTACAATATTTACAATGACTTAATAAACTCACATGAGATACGGTAAAATATGGTCATAGTTAAGCAGCTCATGCAGATGTACAGCACCGATTTTTCCTTTTGCTCTAACTAATAGTCACTGCCCTCCCATTGCAGCTCCTTCTGGAGCAAAGATTGGGTATGTTGTTCCACCCAACGATGATTCTCCTCTCTCATCGTTCCTTGCAATCGTTGTTCTCTGTGTCTCAACATGAGGCTGAAAATAAAATGAGCAATGTTTCCTTAACTAGGAATACTTTGCAAATGCTACCATCAATCTGAGCCCTGTTCTTCAAATGAGCCAATCATCCTCTCAAATGGGTATATCCATCGAAATTAGACTGGCCCACATAGTAGTGCTTCAAACGGTAGGTGGACTACTAAGTATTCTATAATGTCAAAAAAAGATGGAGGGAATATTCTCTCTAGCTTATAAAGTATTGTGGAAATGTTCTTGTCTATGACTGTGAGAACATTAATACTACGTTTGGTTGCACATAACTCCCTAAAGAACTCAGTTATTTATGTGAGGAATTTCTAGATATTTGTGGAAAGTTCTCTGAACACGACTAGAAGCAAATACTCCATGAAAACGTGACAATCGTGGCTCTTCAACCCACCAAGCCTACTATGTGACACGTTTGCACACCTGCTCAAGTTAGAAGTGTAACCATTAGAAAACCTTAATCCCCTAAATCACCTACAAATATTTTTCCTCTAAACCTTTGTTAGAGTGAACACCGCCTTTGGTTTAGCCCATTATCCATTATCAAGTCTCCTTAAGTCCAGATCTAGCCGCTTGCAAATGTCCATTAAGTCTAACCGTGCCTTATCGTTATCCTTTGTTCGCTCCTCGTCCATTACTGGTGGATGATATTATCAAGACAATATCGAACCAAGTTATCTCTCAAACAAGACAACTCCCAAAATATACTCTGTTTAGTCCAGTTATTCTCCCTGCCATATTCCGGAGATCTCAAACCTGCCCCATTTTTACGATCATTGGGATTCTACTGACACGATTCCAAACTTGCCTACTATTTAACTTTATGGGTGCCTCTTCGTGTTCAGTTGTATTCTTTTTGAACGAGTCCCTATTGCGTCAAAAAGGATGATCAAGGTCGAAGAATCTTTGATGGAAATCAAACCATAAATTCTTACCGCCATTCGGCAACCAAAATGCCTTCGTATCCTCCATGCAAATGGGGCATGCCATTTTTCCCTGAGTGGACCAACCTAACAACATGCCGTATGCAAAAAAATCGTTAATGGTCCACATCAACACAGCTCGTAGTTAGAAGTTTTTCTTCGTCGAAATATCATACGTTTCTTCATCATCAATCCACAACTCATTTAACTCATACACCAATGGCTACAAGAAGATATCTAGTTTAGCCTTCAGATTGCTGGGACCAGGTATGATGCAAGTTAGGAACATGTATAGTTCCTTCATGCATATTTTCGGACTCAAGTTATACGGTGTCACGATTACAGGCCAACAAGAGTATATGTTACCGAAGTTGGAATTCGATGCGAACTCGTCAGAGCATAAAGTTAGTCTAACATTTCTCGACTCGCTTGCAAATGTAAGATGCACCCGATCAAAATGCTTTCAGGATTTTTCTTGTGACGGGTGCATCATGATTCCATCATCCCTCTTATTGTTACTATGCCTAGGCATGGCAATTTCTCCCGGCGAAGAGGGTACTGATGACAAGTCATCTTAGCCTATTTTAGCTAGTCTTTTTCTTTAGTTTTCATTAGAATTATGCACTTTCTTGAGCTACAAGCAAGCTAATTGAGTAGATTTTCATGTTTCCCTTGATTGAACCAACCATATATGAATTCATGCCATTTCATGAGGTTTTGTGCTATATTTGTTGCATATTATGAAAGAATGAATATCTCATGATTTTGAGCATAGCTTTGATTAGTTTGGTTGATTAATGATAGGTGAAGAAAGCTTGGAGAAAGGTTGAAGCAAAGAGGAATGGCTAGAAGTGAAGAATGGAAGTTGAACTTGGAGGCTAACGTTGGGCATGAAGATCACTCCCTGGACTCCCCACGTTTGAGCCAACGTTAGCCCCCTAACTTGGAGGCTAACGTTGGGAAGAGAAATTTGAAACTCATCCTTGGGCCAGCCAACGTTTGCGCCAACGTTAGCCCCCTAACTTGGAGGCTAACGTTGGCACATGAGTTATAAAGAGGGAGAAGGCCAACGTTTGCGCCAACGTTAGCCCCCTAACTTGGAGGCTAACGTTGGCACATGAATCACAAAGGGGGGGCACCAACGTTTGCGCCAACGTTAGGGTCAAAGTTAGACCCCTAACGTTGGCACCAACGTCCAAACCAGAGAATTATGCTTGCTGCTATGAAAAGTTGGGGTCAAAGTTAGACCCCTAACTTTGACCCTAACGTTGGGACCAACTATGGCTAACTTCAAAACCGGTTCAATTGGTTCACTTCGGTTCTTCTTCAAACTTCAAGAGCAATCAACCAAGGCCTCTTTCAACCCAATTCCACCAAGAACAAAGGCCCAACTCAAGGCTTGAAGATCATTTTGGAAAGTGTATAAATAGGATAGAATTCAAGTTATAGAGAGAGCTTTCCTTTTAGAATTTTCATAAGAGTTTTTCGGAGAGCTTTTGAACTTGAGTGAACTTTAATTTCTTGTTTTTATTTGCTTTCAATTTCATTTTACTTTTGTCTTGGATCTTGAATTGGAGAATTGAAGAAATTCTGTTTCAATCTCAATCTTGGATCTCTCTGTTTATTTACTGCTTAATTGAATTTCCGTCTCTGTTACTTACTTCTTCATCTATTCTCTTTGCAATTTACATTTTCCTTGCAATTGTTCTTGTTGGATCTAGGAAGGCATTGAGATCTAGACTTGGTTTTCTAGTCTCTGGGTCCTGAGATCTGAATTTCTCATTTCAATTCCCTGTTTATTGCTTTTTCTGTTCATTTACTTTACTGCTTCAAGATCCGGTTCAATCCCAACTCCCTTTCCCTCTTCTGTTTGATGCAATTTAATTTTCCTTTGTTTAATTTCTGCAAATCCACATCTCGATCCCCTTTACATTTCAAGCAATTTACATTCCTTGCACTTTAAGATTCCGCAATTTACATTTCTTTCACTTTAAGTTTCTGCCATTTAATTTCTTGTTCTTTAAGTTTCAGCAATTTATTTCTTGTTCTCTTTACTTCAATGCAATTTAATTCTGCAAGTTACAAAACCATCAACCAAATCTTGATTCGCTTGACTAAATCAACCACTAAACTAAAATTGCTCAATCCTTCAATCCCTGTGGGATCGACCTCACTCCCGTGAGTTTTTATTACTTGATACGACCCGGTACACTTGCCGGTTAGTTATGTGATGTTTTGGGAGAAATATATTTTTCACCAAAATATCTCATCAAGTTTTTGGCGCCGTTGCCGGGGATTGATTAGATTGACAATGATTAAGTGAGGTGGTAGTTTAGATCAAGCACTTTTTCTTTATTTTTCTCTAATTTTGACTAACCCACTAACTGTTTGAATTTTTGCTTAAGCTAACTGGAACTTCATTCTAGCAATAGACTGAAGTGCCACTGATTCTGTGCATTTCTCATGTTCTGCTTGTATGTCAGGTACAAGAAGAACCATACCCCAGTTTCATGAACAAGACGAAAGAACTCTCAGGAGGTTAAGAAGAGCTGAAAGAGGGAAAAATATTGTTGGAGAAGAGGAATCAGACGAAGAATTCCAAGAGATGGAGGAACATTTAACCAATCCACCAGGTGGAGAAGACAACAACAATGGCAACCCACCCCAGAGGAGAGTTTTGGCTTCCTACACCTTTGCAAATCCTAGACATTGTGGAAGTAGCATCTTGGCTCCAAATGTCAATGCTAACAATTTTGAACTCAAGCCACAACTCATCACTCTGGTTCAGAACAATTGCTCTTTTGGTGGAGGACCACTTGAGGACCCACATCAACATTTATCCACTTTCTTGAGGATATGCAACACGGTGGCCAAGAATCAGGAAGCCTCTATGAAGAGCCTAGAGAGATAGATGGGGCAACTCTCCAAGCAAGTATCTGTTGAGAGACCTTCAAACGCACTGCCCAGTGACACAATTCCAAATCCCAAGGAGGAATGCAAGGCAATACAATTGAGGAGTGGGAGAACATTGATAAGCAACAATGACACTACAAGGAAGCAAGCAGAGAACATCAAAGAACCAACAGAGGATGAGAATCAAACAAAGGCAGATGAGGATAAGGAGCAAGATGTGATGCTAAACAAAGGCACTGAGAAACTCAAGGAGAAGGACAACCAGCCACATAGCTCAAGGGAAGTAGCTCAGGGGCAGCAGCAAATAGGAAAAAGCATCACACCTCCACTGCCTTACCCTCAGAGGTTCAACAAAGAGGTTAAAGACCAGCATTTTCACAAATTCCTTGAGATTTTTAAGAAGTTGGAAATCAATATCCCCTTTGCTGAAGCACTTGAGCAGATGCCTCTATACTCCAAGTTTCTGAAGGATCTCATCAACAAGAAAAGAAGCTGGGATGAAAAAGAAACCATAAAGATTGCTGAGGAATGCAGAGTCTTGATTCAAAAGGGGCTTCCTCCCAAGCTTGAGGACCCAGGGAGCTTCCTGTTGCCTTGCACCATTGGGGAATTGACCATTACTAAAGCAATGTGCGATCTCGGAGCGAGTATTAACTTAATACCATCCTCCTTGGTGAAGAAGTTGCATATAGAGGAGGTCAAACCAATACAAATATCTCTAGAGCTGGTAGACAAGTCAATGGTATACCCCAGAGGTGTAATTGAAAATCTTTTGGTCAAGGTGGACAGTTTTATATACCCTGCTGATTTTGTGGTTCTAGAATCAAACAATGATGATGGTGACTCTGTTATACTGGGAAGACCATTCTTGGCCACTGCTAGAGCTATCATAGATGTAGAGGAAGGGGAATTAACTCTCAGGATGCATGACCAACGCATCACTCTGAAGGTATTACCAGAGGCACAAATTAGCAAGGAGAAGAAAGACTATATGAAGAGTGACCAGGAAAGTCACAGCAACATCCCAATGCTAAGGACTGTGCAGACTGATGAAAAAGCCCAAGAGGATGTTAGAGTATTGGCCACTGAGAAGAGAGGCCCCCACGGGAAGCCTACAGCCAGAAAAGAAAGATCAACAAAAGGAAA
>NC_029785.2:102281986-102306579 GCF_000816755.2 Arachis ipaensis | reverse complement strand
ATTAATTGTGATGTACCCTTTGACAAGAAACAAGTTTGGTGTTCATCAAACTTTGATGCACCGATTCAAGGATACAATTAATCCTTCATGAAAAAAAAAAAAGAGAGAGAGAAAAAGAAAGTATGATGAAAACAATTCTTATGAACATTTAAACTTCACTAATTGGAGGGAGAAACTCATTTTCTTTATACATTACCAAATATCAATTTTGGTGTCCTCCAAGGGAAGTGTCACGGTTCACATGAGATAAGAATTGATGATTCACATATTTTTACTAAAAAGAACAATATTGCTACGGTTGGATAAGACTAATTATGTTGTCTTGTTGTGATGACTAGGAGGTCAAAGAATCTTCAATGAAAAAGACAAGACAAAGGAAAGCATGGCATAAGGACAAAATCCTATCACATGCTTCAAGTAAGAAATCTGCCACTCCTTGAGAATGATCACGGCAAAGGCAAGGGAAGGAGCAAATTTTGTCTTCATTCATCCATACATGCACACCCTTGATTCCCATAATGTCTAATTGCATCCTAGCCCTTCATTGCTCATTTAAAAGCATACCACCTTCAAGCCATGCACATAACCGAATCACTTCCCAACATAACAAGCCTTGTGCAACCTTTCTTCTACTTTAAACTCCAACCACTTAAACTTCTCTTCATAATTTCTTGTCATAACAAGTTCAGTCCGAATCTCTTTTTCCTCCAACCACACATCAAACTCTCCAACATTCTTCACATTCCCTCTCAACCAACCAAGTGATCATGGCATCCTCCTCAAGAACCAAACGACGAAAAGGAAAAGATCCAATAGTGGAGGAAGAAACACATGAATATGACCAATGGAGGTTCAAGTCTTGGTCTCATTAAATGCAAATTCAATGGATGAACGAGAAAAAAATCTATCCTGAAATTCCATTCATGTTGCCGGATGATGGATGTCAAGAAATAAAGAACAAAATCCGGAAGAGGAGATGGGAGGAACTTACATCGCCAGCCACCCGAGTTAATGCCAACATCATAAGAGAGTTCTATGCAAATGTCCCAAGGATTGACATGCGTGAACCCCCAACGTACAAGAGCTATGTGCGTGGGGTGGAAGTAGACTTTAGCCCGGAGGCAATCAAAAAAGTCTTGAAACTAAAGTCAGTCCGCTTTGATGAACCGGGATACCAACAAAGATTGACTGAGGATCAATATTATGAGGAGATTGCAAGAGACATTTGTTTTGAGAACTCAGAATGGGAAGGAGACAACAAGAACAGATACAAGTTCCTAAAGAGATGTAACCTCATTCCGGAAGCAAAAGGATGGTATGAGTTGATGAAAATATCAATTCTGGGGACAGTGAACACCTCAGAAGTTAACAGGGAGAGAGCCTTAATGCTGCATTGTATCATGGTGGGTGGAGAGATAAAAGTTCACGAGATCCTTGCAAGAGACATTCAAAAGATAGCTGAAAAGAATTCGGCCGGATCTTGGTTGTACTATCCGAGCACCATTTGGAAGTTGTGTGCAAAGGCTAAAGTCCCATTGGAAGAGGAGAATCCAATGTGGTTAAGCCAAGGCATGCCCATAACCATTGAAAGGATGATGATGCCCCTTGAAGCACATCAGGCATGACAAATGAAAGGTGGACTTGCTCCTTGTTCAAAGAAAAAAACATGCATTCTATCTGTTCTAAATTGTCTTTGCATTTCTAAGTAGTCCGTTTTAAAATCTTTGCATTATGTTTAAAATAAATAGGCTAGTTTATGTGTGTACTTGTATGTTATTTTCACTTAACAAGAAGCATATGTTATCCCCTGCATCTTTTTATTGCAATAAAAGAATAGTTTGAATGTGAAGTAAAATAGTCTCTGTTAGTTAGAAGTAGAATAAAAGTAAGTGGTGGTATGTGTGTGATTGTATAACAGCTCACCTTTAGTGAATAAAGAGCTAAGATATCCCTTTCTAAGTAAAGAGTGGCTGCTGTCTATGAATCTCAATTGAATTAAATTCCTTGGTTAGAAAGAAAAACAAAAAGAAGGAAAGAAGAAAAAGATAGTTAAAAAGTAGCAAAACAAAAGAAAAACAAAAAGAAACAAAGCTGGACACCAATAGCTTGAACCTTAAAATATATGCCTGTGATGTCTTTGTACTAGGATCTGCTTGGATTAGTAAGCTCTTAGGAGTGCCTCAACACTTGGTGACTTGGGTTAACTAACCCGGGATCATCAGCTGAAAGTCCACTATCAAGAGCAACCTAACTACAAGGCATTTAGTAGCCCAAAGAGGTGCTGGGCATCAATGTTTTAAGAAGGAATGTGAGCCAAGTGTCCAAACTTCAAGAGCAATCAACCAAGGCTTCTTTCAACCCAATTCCACCAAGAGCAAAGGCCCAACTCAAGGCTTGAAGATCATTTTTGAAAGTGTATAAATAGGATAGAATTCAAGTTATTAGAGAGCTTTCCTTTTAGAATTTTCATAAGAGTTTTTCGGAGAGCTTTTGAACTTGAGTGAACTTTAATTTCTTGTTTTTATTTGCTTTCAATTTCATTTTACTTTTGTCTTGGATCTTGGATTGGAGAATTGAAGAAATTCTGTTTCAATCTCAATCTTGGATCTCTCTGTTTATTTACTGCTTAATTGAATTTCCGTCTCTGTTACTTACTTCTTCATCTATTCTCTTTGCAATTTACATTTTCCTTGCAATTGTTCTTGTTGGATCTAGGAAGGCATTGAGATCTAGACTTGGTTTTCTAGTCTCTGGGTCCTGAGATCTGAATTTCTCATTTCAATTTCCTGTTTATTGCTTTTTCTGTTCATTTACTTTACTGCTTCAAGATCCGGTTCAATCCCAACTCCCTTTCCCTCTTCTGTTTGATGCAATTTAATTTTCCTTTGTTTAATTTCTGCAAATCCACATCCCGATCCCCTTTACATTTCAAGCAATTTACATTCCTTGCACTTTAAGATTCCGCAATTTACATTTCTTGCACTTTAAGTTTCTGCCATTTAATTTCTTGTTCTTTAAGTTTCAGCAATTTATTTCTTGTTCTCTTTACTTCAATGCAATTTAATTCTGCAAGTTACAAAACCATCAACCAAATCTTGATTCGCTTGACTAAATCAACCACTAAACTAAAATTGCTCAATCCTTCAATCCCTGTGGGATCGACCTCACTCCCGTGAGTTTTTATTACTTGATACAACCCGGTACACTTGCCGGTTAGTTATGTGATGTTTTGGGAGAAATATATTTTTCACCAAAATATCTCATCAGGTACCCGTGGGGATTTATCCGTCGGAGCATAGATTTGGGAGAGGTTTTTTACCCGCGGAGAGCGGAGACGAGGACCCGTGAAATAAACTGGGCGGGGACTAGGAGCAAGGTCCTCGTATGCCTGCTCTGACCGAGATCTTTGGAGATGATTCCGTACTCCAATTCGGTGGTGGAACCTTAGGGCATCCTTGGGAAAATGCACCAGGTGCCGTAGCTAATCGAGTAGCTCTCAAAGCATGTGTACAGGCTCGAAATGAGAGTCGTGATCTTGCTTGTGAGGGTAATGAAATCATCCGGGAGGCGAGCAAATGGAGTCCTGAATTAGCTACCCACATATAGGAAATAACAAAAATACACCTGTATATATATATTATTTATGAGAAATCCTAACCCTTATCCTTCTATTTTCTCAGCCATCACTACAAACTCCTTCTCTCAGAACTCAGTTTCTCTCCCTCTCGACCTCTCCTTCTTGGTCCTTCTCGGTTCCTCTCCTTATCTTCGCCACCCTTCTCCACTCTCACCATCGTCTGCATTGTCATGAGCCTCGTCCCCTCTCGTGGCTTTCATCTCTCACTCTCAAGGTCACCACGAGGAGCTTGAAGTATCGTCATCTTCTTTGGTAGAGGCAAAAGCGTTCTTCGCAATTTCCGTCTTCGTCTTCAGAAGAGGCATTCTTCGTCGTCGCCATCACCATCTTTGTCTACGGCAGAGGCATTGTTCCCTGTCACTGCCTTCATCTTTGTCTTCGACAGAGGCAGTCCAATTTCCATCGCAGCACGTAGGGTGTTAGGTGTCCGGAATCAAAGTATAACAAATACATTGTCAATTACTATGATAGTCGCAGGTCAAAGGAAAATTCTAATATTATGTTCATCATAAGAATATCCTATTGACAAATATACGGTAACTATAACCATTAGGAATTCTTAGAGTGAGTCAGTTCAATGGTTATATCTCTATATATACCATTTATATATATAATTTAATAAATGAGATCTATTAATCTTCATCCAATGAAGACTATTTTATATATATATATATATATATATTAATCTATCCGAATCACTAATGTCCCATTTTTAGTGATTCTACGATTAAGAACAATTTAAATTAAAAGTACTCATAAAACGTATATCTCATTATTACGATCCCTATCGTAATTATTCGTTTCTAATTTTAATTAAGGACACTATCATAAATTATAAAAGTTTATTCTTATAAAAAGAAATAATAATAATAATAATAATTCACAATAGTATTTTGTTGGACATACACACTTATCTCCAACAGTCGTCATCTTCATCTTCGGCAGAGGCACAATCGTTCTTCGCCGTCGCCATCTTCGTCTACGGTAGGGGCATTGTTCCCCGTCGTCGTCTTTGTCTTCAACAGAGGCAGTCCGGTCTCCATCTTAGCATGCATCTAGCAAGATCCTTTTTTACGTTCGCCGTTCTTTTTTCCGGTAAGTCAGCCTTAGATTTTATTTACCTTGAAGCATTTTTCATTAATTATCTTGTAATTTCTGTGATTTTCTTTGAATTCCATATATGTATCTTGTGATTGTGCCTCATATATGTGCCTCAATTTATTTTTTAATAATAATGTTGTAGCTAAAAGAAATTGGGATTGAATGTTTGAAATTGTTTAACCTTCAATTTTTTTATGCATATTCAAACAAATTAAAATCTACTATCACTGCCATTATGTGATGAAAGAAAGGCTTAAGATTTAGGTTTTTAAAATGTAATGAATTTAAGTTTAGTATTTAGATATATTTTGGTTCTTTTATTAATATGTTTGATGATTGACTTGAGACAATATTAGTTGTTGCTGTTTAAGTCGGTGAAGACTATAAAGAATATGCTTGTAACGATAATTTGTAGATTATCTTTGATCTCTTTTTTTTTTAATTTTTCTATTTTTTTCTGAATTTTTTTAGTTTTTTTAAAAATCCGCGGAGACCACAATCCCCGGTGGATATAGGGCCCCATTACTCGTCGCGGGGATGGGGCTGGGATGGGGACAGATTATTAGTGGCGGGGGTAGGAGGGCATGTCCCCGCCCCTTGGGGACCTGTTGCTATCCCTAACTATGCCAGGTCATGTGAGGGCCGAAATCATCGATGCATACAATCGTTTCAGCCTAGAGATCAAGGGTAAGTAGTGCATCTGTTTCGTCAGAATTCTCTTTAACCAGTGTTTACCAATCTATTCTCTCTTCACTTGGAACATCGGTGATTTATAGAATCTGCATTCAGTTAGCTGCGCATCCCTCTTGTAATACAGCATACACCTATTTAAACAACAATCAATTCTCAACAAATTTAGATCCAATTTTGAAACTAGCTTCTTCATTTCGTAGTGATTTTGGGGGATGCCAGAGGTCCCGACAGGTACTAGTTTGTTGTAAAGGGTAGCCCACTTATCAAAAGACTCTTGCATATGATTTGACTTTGACTTAATAGTCATCATTCTAACATATGCAAACAACTTCGAATGAACGCAACCCTCAAATAATGGTCTCACAGCAGATTTTAACAGATGATAAAACATCATTGCCTCCGGATTAGGCTCTTCTTCAGCCTCTTTCAATTCCGTAACACATGTTATATTAAACACTATCTCATTGTATATCTCTTGGTTACCCTCCCAAGTTATGTCTTCCATGTTTAGATCTCTTTCTGCTCGAACCTTCTTTGACCGATAGTCAAAAATATTCAAATTGGATATAGACATGTTAATTCTCTGTTCATCAATTTTTCCGTGCTTTATCCATATCCAATACCCATCATTAAACCCGTTATGGCAAAGGTGAAGCGCTATATTCGCAGGTGCTAACCACTTAGTCAGCCGACATTTTTCACACAGAAACCTAGATACCCTTTCAGATCTAAACGATTCCATGCTAAACACATGCTCGACAAATACGCCAACCCCCTCAAAGAATCCAGTTTTTAACTCCCTCCATCTACCATTATCCATATCAAGGCTATCTTACATCTATAGACGATGACTTGGAATCATATTGAATCACACACCCTAGAATTTGACGAACAAGACAAAATTATAATTTTTTTATGAAATTTGACAGAGCATACCCTATAATAAATATTAGAACTTTTCCTTAATTCAAAGACATCCATCAAATAAATATAACAATTTTCACAGTAGAAATAGCTGCAAGCATATATTAGAACAAACATGAATTTAATAACATATCAAATTGAGAAGAAGGCACCTCTACGCGACCTTCTCCCACTTCCATCCTAAAATGCTATCCTAGAAAAACCAAGTCCAACATAAAACATAAACAATTGATTATAGTTAGAGATAGAAAGTTTACCTGAATCATGGATGCATAAAATACGGAAGAAGCAAAATCCAATTAATCTTAGTACTTCTTATGTGGCTTGATCCATATGTGAAGATGAAGATTGAGGTGATGAAGGTTGACAATCAAACTCATGAAGGTAAGGGTTATGGTTTTGTATGTAATGAGGTGATGGTGTATAGAATTGGCGACTAGAAAGGAAAGTGTTTGGGTTCCATTGGGGTGCATTATGGTAATGGTGTGAAAAAGTCATAAAGAAAATATAAACAAAAACTTACTAACAAAAGCAAACAAACAACCAAAAAGTACTATTTACACTATTAACATATTCACACACTACAAGAAAAAACAATATTTATAACAAAAAAAATTGTTACAAAAAATTGAAATTTTGAAACAAAAGGATTTTGTAACAAAAAAGGGGGCCATTGCAGTATGTTGATAAACCCCAATTTTGTGGTTTATCTTATACTTAATTTGGGGGATTTTATCACCTTTTCTCACATTTATTCAATGAAATAGCATAGTTTTGCAATTCTCCCTGAATTTTGTGCTTAAGTGTGAAAACATGCTTTTTAGGCCTTAAAATAGCTAAATTTAACTCACTTTAATCCCATTCGATGCCTTGATATATTTATTGAGTGATTTCAGGTTCATAAGGCAAGTATTGGATGGAAGAAGTGAGGAGAAAAGCATGCAAAGTGGGAGAACTCATGAAGAAATGAAGGAACCGCAAAGCTGTCAAGCCTGACCTCTTCGCACTCAATCGACTATAGCTTGAGCTACAGAGGTCCAAATGAGGCGGTTTCAGTTGCGTTGGAAAGCTAACATCCGTAGCTTCAAAATGATATAAAATTTGCTATAGTTTCCTGACATCTAGGAATGCGCACGCGTACTATACGCGTGCGCATCGATGGAGTAGCATGGGTCCACTTTAAGCAACTCGTTGGGGGCAATTTTTAGCTCATTTTGGGTCCAATCCAACTCATTTCTAATGCTATTTCATGCAGAATTCAAGCTTGGGCAAAGGGGGAGCAATTATTTGTAACTTAGCATCATGTAGGTTAATTTCTAGAGAGAGAAGCTCCTTCTTCTCTCTAAAATTAGGTTAGGTTAGGTTAATCTCTCCTAGATCTAGGTTCAATCTCATCCTTTCATCTTGTTTCCTTTATGATTTCTTGCTTCTACACTTTTATTCTCTTAGTTTGTGATGTTAATTTTACTTTTATGCTTCTTTTATGTTCATGGACTCATGTTAGATTTGGGTCTCTTTAATGCAATTTAATGTTTGATGTTCTTTTAATTGTTGATTTGAGTTGTGAATTTACTTTTCTTGCAATTGATAGTTGGTAGATTTATTATTCTTGCACTTTTACCATGCTTTCCATTTGTACCCACCAAGTATTTGACAAAATGCTTGGTTGGGCTTTAAAGTAGATTTTGAGCATTCTTGGCTTGGGAAGAGTAATGGGGCAATCTTGAGTCATTAATACCCAATTTAGATTGGTGATCTAGAGTTGTTAGTTAATATCATTTTCAATGACTCTAATCTCTTGCTAATTCAATTAGTGAGTTGATTAGGATTTTTTATTTGAGATTAACTAGTCTTGTTTGACTTTCTCTAATGGAAGATAACTTATACCTTCTTCCAATATTGGGGATGACAAAATAAGATAAATTCTTGTTAAGTATTGTTATGATTAATGACTATGATAGAAAGCCTATGATCTCAAACCTTGCTATGAATGTCTCTCTTTATTAATTGCTTTCTTTAATTGCTCTCTTTACTTTTCTTGTCATTTATTTTATTGCCCCTTCTATCAACCAAACCCCCTTTGTTCCCTCATAGCCAATAATTGACCACTTCATTGCAATTTCTTGTGAGACGACACGGAGTCTAAATATTTCGGATAATTTTCATTGGAGTTTGTTCTTTGTGACAACCAAATTTTTTATTGGGAGGATTGTTTGTTGGTGTAGAACTATACTTGCAACGAAAATTCATTCATTTGAGAAAATTCTATACCATCACAACAATTCGCTCATCAAAATAGTGCCGTTGCCGGAGAATTGCAATGGTGTTATATTATTGGCTATTGTGAATATTGTGAATATGTTTGCCTTTTGCTTATTTGTTAGTTTTTGTTAGCTTTAGGACTTGTTGCTTATTTTTGTTAGCCTTTATTTTCATTTGCTATTATGAATTCTCATCCTCACTTTGGCTATGAGTTTGGCTCAAATTATGTTGTAGGGAATGGGAACTACAATGGTAACATGCATCAAGGATTTGGGAATCAAAGATGGGAGGAGCCTCAAGGGATTGATCAACCTTATTGGCAACAACCCCTTCCAACTTCTTATGGGTATAATTCTAATCCTAATGCATATCAATCTAATGGATGTGGTGACCCTTATTGTAATTGTCAACAACCACCACCACATGCCTATGAACCACCCTCTCAAAATGACTTTGAACCACCTTATTCACAAGCCCCCTACCACCAAACACCTCACTATGACCCTAATTCTTATCCACCATACCAACCACCTTATGAACCATATGAACCATACATGGAACCACCACCATTCCAACACAACTACTCTCAAGAACCACCTTAATATACACCACCTCCATACCCTTACCAAGAGGAACCAACTTCCAATTATGAAACTTTCCTCCCAAAAATGAACCTTCTTTTTTCACACCACCTCCAATGATGATTCTCTCCAAGAATGTGTTAGTTCTTACATTCGAAGGCAAGAACTGAACCAAAAGGAGTTCAAGGAGTTAGAAGCCAAGATAGCTACCATAGCGGAAGCCGTTCACAATATGGTCTCCTCCCGCCTAAGCCTATGCGATCAAGGAACTCCCATTGTTGAATGTGGAGAAGAAATCAAGGAGCATAGTGAGGGAGTGAGTTTAGAGCTTCAAGGTGTAGAAGAGGGGTTGAAACAAGGATTGCCACAAGGGGAAGAAGTTGAGGTAATTGAGCCGGAAGAAGTGGTTGAAGTCTTAGGAGATGTTGGAAGTCCATGGGAATGTGGAGTCATAGAGACTTCTTCCAAGAAGCTTGACATTGATATTGAGGAGGGTGTACAACCTCCAAGGCATATCATGGTAGAAAACTTTGAAGAGATTGATCAAGAGATAGATTCAATCATTGATGAGTTCTTATGTACAATTGAATCCTCTCCCATTGGGCTTGAAATTGAGATCAAAGAAGAAGATGCACAACCTCCCATACCCTTGGTAAGCAATGAAGAAGAGATTGAATTGGAAGGAAGCTATCAAGAGGAAGAGGTTGAAGTTGAAAGAAGTTGTCAAGAGGTGGAAGTTACAAGGGAAGAGCACAAGGGAATGGATCTCACATTGGCTAAGTGTGGGGAGGTCCCCCTTCCTAAGTCACCATCATCCAACACAACATTCAAGTGGGTAAAATTTCTATCCCTAAGCTTCACTTTCTCACTTGAACATGGTTTGATTGAAAATGATGGTCAACTTAGAACTCTTTGTGGAGTTAAGAGTAGGAGAGAGTTGTGTAGTGGTTGGACACATCACTCTAAGTTCATGATGGTTGCATGCTCGAAGTTGAATAGCAATGGTTGGTGTAGAACCAAATTGCATAGGTCTAGGAGAATGTTTGGATGCTCAATTGAGAATTCTAAGGTCATGCCACCCAATTGGAATCATGATAATCAATTTGAAGATGGGTGTCAAAACAAAGTGTGGGATCCCGGATCGCACAAGGAGAATCAAATTTGGGAGCCCATGGCTTGTGTGGAACTCCATCAAGGCTTGGAGTTATCATCTTTGAAGACTAAAGCTTATTGGAGATTCAAGCATTGGTGGATGTTCAAAGATAGCTTCAAGCACAAGCCACCTTAAGAGGAGCTCCCCATAAGTCCAACTTAAGGACAATAAACAAAAGTGCTAGGTGGGAGACACCCTACCATGGTAAATTCGTTTCATTTTTCCCTTTTGTACATATTGGTAATTAGTTTAATTTCATGTTTTGTTGAGTTTGTTAAGTATAATTGGTAGTTTAGTAGGTTAAATAAGGTTTTAGGGTGTTTTGGTAGCTGTTTGGAGGTTTAGAAGGCTTGGATTGGTGCAAAAACATAGAAAAATTTTGAAAAACAGAGCACCATCCACGCGTACGCGCACTACACGTGCACGCGTGCATTAAGCATTTTCACCCCTCCACACGCACGCGCCATGTGCGCGTACGCGTGGATTGAAAAATTTCACCCCTCCATACATTGACCCGAGAGTTGCGCCTACACTGCGCCTGCACCATGCCTAAGGCACAAACCAACCCGCGCGTACGCACGCTGTGCGCGCGCGCATCGATAGCGCCACCTGCCCTCCTGGTACATATTCCAGAGAGTTGGGCCAACCTTGGGCTGACACTGTGCCCCGCGCATAATCTCACCCACGCGTGCGCGCACATGGCGCGGACGCGCCCTTCGGCCAAAATGCACATCGGCGCGTAAGCGTGCATGACACGTCCGCCCCGGTAAAAAAAAAGTTTTTTTCCTCTCATCTTCCATTTTCTTTTGTCTGTTGCATTCGCATACTTTTATTCTTTGCATTTTCATTTTGTTTTTATAGCTTGTTTTTACCTTCTTTTTTTTTTGAGCTTCTTATTTTAATAATGGTGTTGAATTTTCCTACTTAATTGTTGAGAATTTCTTGGTTAATCTTGGTGCTTCTTGACTTGTTTGATATTGTTGGGTGATGAAACTTTTAAATCAATGCTTAATCTTGTATGACTCTTATATTCTTTGTGCATTGATATGAACTTATATGTCTTTCATGACCCACTCTTTCTAGTCGAACTTGATGCTTTTGAGTGCTCTTCATGCTTTGACTTTACTCTCGCATCAAGTGTTAGTTAATATGCCTTAGCTTATATTGTTTTCTCACTCACATGTTGTAGCTACCATGTAGTGAGAACCTTACTCTTATTTGGCATTAGCCCTCGCCTATGTTCTATTTGCTTTGATATCTTTGTTGTAGGCTTAATTTTCTTTCTTTTTCTTTCCTTTTAGGTTGGCCACCGAAAGAGGAAAAGTAAAAGCTTCTAAATGGGGCAATAAACAATTCCATCTACATAATCTTTTGAAGGAGCTCATCAATTGTAGCAACCCATCCACATTGTCCTTCTTTGCATGCACCGAGGACGGTGCGAATTTCTAGGTGTGGGGAGGTCGTCCGACCGACCTTCATGGGTAACAACTTCCTTTTTCAACACCAATTTTTAATTTTTGTCTTTGTTAGATTATTTTTTGCATTGCATGATAGATTGCATGTTAGTTAGAATTTGTACATATTTTTACCACTTCCTTTTTATGTTAGGACTACTTGGTTAGGGTGATGACTTCTTTTCCAAGAAACTGTTTTTAGGGCACCCTACCAATTTGAAAAAAAAAATTTTGTGACAAACTTGCTTGAAGAATGTATTTTGGAACATGGTTTTTGAGCTAAGAACACAAGCATGTGAGTTTTGAGCCAAATTGTGTGGGTACATCTTATAACCACTTATTTTCATTCTTGTGTACATTATTCTTTTTCTATGATTGTAATCTTTGATTTGTTTGATTCTATATGTCTATTATTCCATGTATACATGTATTTATATTATTGAGACCATCATTTCATTTGGCTTACTTACCCAAATAGCCTATCTTTCATCAACCATTGTTAGCCAAATTTGAGCCTATTTAATCCCTTTTGTTCTTAATGTTAGCACATCACTACCCTTAAGTGAAAAACAATAGATGTCCTTAATTTGGATCTTTGATTAGCTTAGGCTAGTGAGGGTGTGTATTATTTGGGTATGAGAAACTTGGGACATTGGTTGAGAGGAAAGTGTGTTTCTGTATTTTTGTTGAAGATTTTTAGGAATTGGGTACATGCTTATGCATTAAATATGTAAAACCCATATGCATTGATATGTTTGTATATACTTTAAAAAAATGATGATAAAAAAAAGAAAAATATATATATATATATATATATATATAAGAAAAAAATAGAAAAAAAAAAAGAAAAAAGAGAAAAAGAAATAAAAAGGGGACAAGAATGCCCCAAAGTAAAGTTCAATAAAAATCAATGCATATGGAATGTGAATTAAAAAGAATGCATGAGTATGTGAAAAAGTGGGAATCATGGGTAGCTAGGTTGTATATTAGAATTGTATAGGTTGTTATATGTGTTAGGTGAGAGCTTAGACTAATCAAAGATGCAAATTTTAAGCTCACTTAGCCATATATGCATCCCTACCTTTACCCTAGCCCCATTACAACCTATGAACAAGTCCTCATGATGAATGTATGCATGCATTGAATAATTGTTGATTGTTAGATGAAAAACAAATCATGGAAAGCATGATTAGAAGAGAATAGAGTGATCGACCCTATACACTAGAGCGACTAGAGCGGATACACTTCCGATGAGGGTTCGATGCTCAATTCCTTGTTCCTGACTTTCATGAGCTTTTCTTCTTGCAAGTCTATTTGTGCTTTATTTTGATATTCAAATTGGTAGGATTCATAATTCATCATACTACTTAGCCCTACATGTGCTCATGTGTTCTTGGGAATTGACTTACTTTTAACCAAGTAGGTAGAATCATTTTGCATTTAGTTACATTCATTTAGATAGGTTGCATATAGTTTCTTTGCATTGAATAAATGTTCATACCCCCTTTTCTTGTCCTTCTTTATTCTTAGCATGAGGACATGCTTGGTTTAAGTGTGGGGAGATTTGATAAATCCCAATTTTGTGGTTTATCTTGTGCTTAATTTGGGGGATTTTATCACCTTTTCTCACATTTATTCAATGAAATAGCATGGTTTTGCAATTCTCGCTGAATTTGTGCTTAAGTGTGAAAACATGCTTTTTAGGCCTTAAAATAGCTAAATTTAACTCACTTTAATCCCATTCGATGCCTTGACATGTTTGTTGAGTGATTTCAGGTTCATAAGGCAATTATTGGATGGAAGAAGTGAGGAGAAAAGCATGCAAAGTGGGAGAACTCATGAAGAAATGAAGGAACCGTAAAGTTGTCAAGCCTGACCTCTTCGCACTCAATCGACCATAACTTGAGCTACAGAGGTCCAAATGAGGCGGTTCTAGTTGCGTTGGAAAGCTAACATCCAGGGCTTCAAAATGAAATAAAATTTGCCATAGTTTCTTGACATCTAGGGATGCGCATGTGCACTGTACGCTGTGCGCTGATGGAGCAGCATGGGTCCACTTTAAGCAACTCGTTGGGAGCAATTTCTAGCTCATTTTGGGCCCAATCCAACTCATTTATAATGCTATTTCATGCAGAATTCAAGCTTGGGCAAAGGGGGAGCAATTATTTGTAACTTAGCATCATGTAGATTAATTTCTAGAGAGAGAAGCTCCCTCTTCTCTCTAAAATTAGGTTAGGTTAGGTTAATCTCTCCTAGATCTAGGTTCAATCTCATCCTTTCCTCTTGTTTCCTTTATGATTTCTTGCTTCTACACTTTCATTCTCTTAGTTTGTGATGTTAATTTTACTTTTATGCTTCTTTTATGTTCATGGACTCATGTTAGATTTGGGTCTCTTTAATGCAATTTAATGTTTGATGTTCTTTTAATTGTTGATTTGAGTTGTGAATTTACTTTTCTTACAATTGATAGTTGGTAGATCTATTATTCTTGCACTTTTACCATGTTTTCCATTTGTACTCACCTAGTATTTGACAAAATGCTTGGTTAGATTTTAGAGTAGATTTTGAGCATTCTTGGCTTGAAAAGAGTAATGGGACAATCTTGAGTCATTAATACCCAATTTAGATTGGTGATCTAGAGTTTTTAGTTAATATCATTTTCAATGACTCTAATATCTTGCTAATTCAACTAGTGAGTTGATTAGGATTTTTTATTTGAGATTAACTAGTCTTGTTTGACTTTCTCTAATGGAAGATAACTTATACCTTCTTCCAACATTGGGGATGACGAAATAAGATAAATTTTTGTTAAGTATTGTTATAATTAATGACTAGGATAGAAAGCCTATGATCTCAAATCTTGCCATGAATGTCTCTCTTTATTAATTGCTTTCTTTAATTGCTCTCTTTACTTTTCTTCTCATTTATTTTATTTCCCCTTATATCAACCAAACCCCCTTTGTTCCCTCATAGCCAATAATTGACCACTTCATTGCAATTCCTTGTGAAACGACCCGGAGTCTAAATACTTCGGTTAATTTTTATTAGGGTTTGTTCTTTGTGACAACCAAATTTTTGATTGGGAGGATTGTTTGTTGGTGTAGAACTATACTTGCAATGAAAATTCATTCATTTGAGGAAAATCTATAACATCACAACAATTCGCTCATCATATGTCCCGTTACAAAAAGTTTTTGTAACAAAAAATAGAACTGTTACAATTCAAAGTGATATTTTGTACCAAATTTTCTGATACAAAAAACCAGAAGTCGTTACAAAAGTGGTAACAAATTTTGATCTTCAAGGTATTTTTGGTGACAATCTATTTTTTGCTATCATAAAATTTTGTTACAAAATGTAACTTGATTTTGTAACATTTTTTTCTTTAGTTACAAAATCAAAATAATTATTTTGTAACAATTTTTTTAATACAAATTGCATACATAATTTACTAAATTATTTTTTAAATTAACTAATATATTAATTATTTTAATAAGCAAGTCTATATTTATATAATATGCAAAAACATATTATATAAAAACATACATAGGAGTTGTAAATAACTCATGTTGTTGATGGCTATGCCGGAGATGACATAGGAGTTGTTACGGATTTATAGTTATTGTCTTAGTATTACTTTGCTCCACTTGTGTGTTGAGCTCTTACTTTCAAAAAAAAAATATGCAAAAACATACATAATTCAAACATGCCTCATTTAGCTAAAATTGTTTTAAAATAAAATAACATTAGTGAGTATATTGATTAGTTCTACAAGTTATATGTCTTGCATAAGTTCAACCAAAAGTTAAAAGTTCTAACATAGATTAATGTCTCTATGAATCAAAATATTCTTGAGCCCTTAAGGTAGCATGTGGTCACTATTTTAGCACTCCTGTAAATAAGAAAAACCAAAACAAAAAATTAGAAACAAGATATAATACTAATTAAAATTTTTTCCATTAAGTTTTATACAAAATATTTAGAAAAATTTCGGCAGAACCTCCCCTAAAACTTGGATATTTCCACCGTCTACGATTCCAACAAAAACAACTAATTCACAACTTATTTCTCAGCCAATACACAACCAAATTTATCAAACCAAATAATAGGACATTTGTCATTTCTCAACCATGACACAAGTAAAATGTGATAAATAGATCCATCTACAAATTAAACTATACTAATAATATAGGAATCATCTAGGAAAGTATATTAAAACCATAAGCAATTTTATGAGTACCTTTAGGGTCTATTAGCATTTGAAACCCATGCGCAACATCCAGCAATTTCTTCAGTACATATTCTGAAATTTCAGTTTACAGGCACATTCTTAAAAAACAATTAATTCTAATGCATATCTGGTTTAAAAATTAAGAACAGCTAATATAATACCAAAGCTGCATAATGGTATGCCACTTACCTATGAAACATATTATAGCAGCAAGAAAGAAAATGGATGTTAAACAAAGTGCTGTTTTCCTCCAGTCATTAATATGATTCTGTGCAGGAAAACTGTTTTGCTTAGAATAAAAACAAATGTTAAAACAGGAACAAATATAAACAAAAGGCTGGAATGGTGTGAAAAAGTCATAAAGAAAATATAAACAAAAACTTACTAACAAAATCAAACAAACAACCAAAAAGTACTATTTACACTATTAACACATTCACAACAACCCAAAAGATATAACACCGATTGCATTCCCGGAAACGGCGCCAAATTTTGATGAAGAGATGGATTTTACCGTCGATTTAGAATCATGAATCAATTCGTTAGTAGCATAGTCCAAACCAACGATGAATTCTCTTAATCAAATATCAAATTCAAATTCAAATAATCGAGAGTAATGAAACCTCGGGTCGTTCTCCCTAGAATGCAATCGAAGTATTTCTCTTTCGATTGTGGAGGCAAAAAGGGGTTTTGCAATCAAAGAACATAAGATTAAAGGAACTAAGAAATCAAAGAACTAAGGAATGAGCAAAATTGTAATTTATGCAAGTAAAGAAAAGATGAGATCAAAACTTGTGAAAAATGCTATAAATGCATAAAAAGCCTTTACTTGGGAATGAGAGTCTAAGAATCATATCATGTTCGTAACCACAACTATGATAATTATGATGAATCAATCTCGCTTAGTTAACCCAACCATTGAGGAGTAAGTCAAGCAAGCATAATTGATGCACAAAAAACTTGTCTCTCAACAAATCTCCCTTCGACAAGTGTACCAAATTGTCGTCAAGTAAAACTCACAATAGAGTGAGGTCAAATCCCACAGAGATTAACGGATTAAGCAATCAATGGTTAATTGATTATCCTAGTTAGACGAATCATAATGGAACCAATTGGATGAAGACCGAAAGCTTTCAAGTAAAATCAAGAGAAAAGAAAGAAGAAGAAGAATAAGAACTACAATTGATCCACTGAATCACAATAGAGCTCTCTAACCCAATGTAAAGAGTTAGTTGATCATTGCTCTACCAAAATAGAAAAGAAAGAAAGTGCAGAAAAGTAAAGATGAAGATTGAAACTGAAAATAAAACTTTAAAATTCATAAATGAAAAGTACAAAGAAAGAAAAGGAAAAGTGTGTGAGGGAAGGGAGTCCGAAGACCCCTCTTCCATCCCTCAATTCCCCAATTTCCAGACTTCCCCAGTATGTTTTCAATGTAAAGACTAAGGCCTTTATATAGGCTCTCCTAAATTACAAAATGAAATTAAAAGCAAATTACAATTAAATGAAAATTCCTATTATAGATGCTTCTTGTGGTCTTGATTGGTTGACTATTGTGGGCTTGCTTGCTTGAGCTTTGAAGTGGACTTGAGAGAGAAGTGGGTCAATTTGAGGTCCAGGTGCTAAAGTTAGTGCTAAAGTTAGCCACACTAATGCTACAAGTGTGGCGTTAGTGCTAAAGTTATTGTGGCTAACGTTGCACTTGCTGCCCAGTTGGTGTTTTTGGGGCTTAAAAGATGCCTCTTGTTTGTGCTCCAATTTCATTCCCACTATAGAGTATTATATATCATTGGAAAGCTCTGAGTGTCAGCTTTCTAACGCAACTAGAATCACCTCAATTGGACCTCTGTAGCTCAAGTTATGCTCCTTTGAAGTGGACATGGTCGCTGGTATAGTTGCCAGCGTTAATGGAAAACTTGAGTGCCAATAACGCTAGCGATCAGGGCTTCATTATTGCCAGTTTCTGAAGCTCAAACTTAGTGTCCACCCCATACTATTATATATTTTTGAAAAACTCTGGGTTTCTACTTTCCAATGCCTTTGGAAGCACATCATTTAGAGCTCTACAACTCGAGTTATACTACTTGGAAGGTGAAGAGGTCAGTTGGCCTTAATACAGGTTGATACCATGTTCATCATTGCACTTTCGGGGCAGGTTTTCTCCCTCAA
Organism: Arachis ipaensis; assembly: GCF_000816755.2. Taxonomy (NCBI): domain Eukaryota; kingdom Viridiplantae; phylum Streptophyta; class Magnoliopsida; order Fabales; family Fabaceae; genus Arachis; species Arachis ipaensis. Next base: position 102,288,374 of record NC_029785.2, on the reverse strand, counting down.
ATTTAGTGTCAACCATGTAGTGCCATATATGCTTGGAAATCTCTGGAATCCTACTTTCCAATGCCACTAGAATCACCTCATTTAGAGAAAAGGTCAGTGAAACTGGCCAAAATGCCCTGGCATCACAACACCAAACTTAAAGCTTGCTTGTCCCTAAGCAAGTACTGGAACAAGAGAATGATGAATGGAATGCCAAGAGAAATGAGTCATTCTTGTGTAAGTCATGTCCCTGATTTTATGGTGGTTTCATACATAGCAACTTAGGTTCATTCCTGGCTTTCAGACCTTTATCATGTCCTAGAATACTCACTGTGATTGCATCCCATGAGACTTTTATTCATTGATCATTTTGTTGTCATTTCAGGGCTTATTTTTGTTCTTAAGCTAAGTATTCTATAAGGGGGCAACTCTTTAAAATAAGCTTTCAGCCAACACTCCCGAACCAGTTGGTTCAAGGTGCTAGGTGTTGAAGCACCCCTAAGGACTTACTTGCTCAAGTCTCTCCCCCATACGTACACACCACAGGCATATAGTTTATTTATTTTCTTTTCTTGAGACCTTGGTGTCCAGCACCTCTTTGGGTTACTAAATGCTCTGTAGTGAAGGTTACTCTTGATAGTGGACTTTCAGATGATAATCCCGGGTTAGTTAACCTAAGTTACCAAGTGATAAAGCACCCCAAAGAGCTTATTCGTCCAAGTAGATCCCTCACACAGGAGCACCACAGACACATGCCTCAAGATTAAAACCATTGGTGCCTAGCCTTATTGCTTACTCTAAGTAAAACAGAGACAATTTTGCTTGCATTAATAAGTGGTGTTGGCATGGTACTTTGCTTGAAAGTTAAGTGGCAACACCAAACTTAGTGTGCCACTGTCAATTTAGACTGTTGCAAGTACCCAGTAAAGATTGGAAATCAAATTGTTGCATGGCAACACCAAACTTAGAGTGCAATCATATGTCAAATTATTGAAAGTAAACTAAGCAAAGCAAGAAAATGTTACCTACGGTTGGGTTGCCTCCCAACAAGCGCTCTTTTAATGTCATTAGCTTGACATGTTGTTCACAACTTTCTTCCTCTTCTTCCAGTTTGTTAAGAGGAATGACCTCAAGAGGAAAGAGGAGCCAATTAATGCCCCTTGTTTTGAGTGCCTCTCCCCAGCAAGCCTTCTTCTGTTGTTAGCTTGAGCAAACTTGCTTGTTGGGATAGGGGTGGGATGGCTTTTGGTTGACCTTTTCTTCTTCATGAATATTGTCCTTCTTTTCTTGGTCACCATCCTTTTGTTAGTGTTCATGTTGATTGCCTTTACCACCTTGATTTCAGGATTTGGGTATTGTATGATGGGTGGAGCATCCTCTTCATCAAGAGCTTCTTGAATTGGTGGTTCACTGAACTCACCCTCTATGCAACTCTCTGTTTCATTGGAGTGTGGGCTCCCTTGATTGACTTCCTCCTTTTTTCTTGACCTTTGAATGAACTCCTCTGTTTCTGGAGAGAGTGAAGTGGTCTCTCTTTGTGATCTCAGCTCTTCAATGAATTGTTCTTCAGAATAGAATTGTGCATTCTGTCTCAATTTTTTTATGGTCTCTTTCTGCTATTTTCTCCTCTTCGATTGTTTTTATTATTTCTTCAAGGAGGAGTTCTATCCTAGTGAGTCTCTCCTCTATTCTACTTTTTCTGCATTCTTCAATGATGAGTTCCACCTTAGCAAGTTTATCTAAAGGAGGTTGGGTAGATTGTAATGGTTGGGCGGGGTTGGCTTGTGAATGGCATTGGATGTTTTGTGGTTGTGTGTTCTGAAAGTGGTATGACTCTTCTGGGTAGTGGATTGAGTTTTGTGGATGGTGAAATGAATTGTATGGATTTGGGATAGACTTTTGTGCTGAGGCATACTCAAATGATGAAGAATTTAGGCATGTAAAACTTGGAGGTGGGGTTGTATAATTGAGAGGTGATGGCTCTTGATGAATGGGGTATGAATGAGTGAAATCTCTTTGATTATGATCTTCCCAGCCACAACTTGAGTAGTGATTAATTTCACCAAAATATGGACTATTTTGTGGCTCTAGAAAGTACCCCATTTCATGTTCTTGATACTCCCACCCACCAGGAGCATAGTAAAGTGAATCATTATGTGGTGGTGGAGAGTTTCTCATGAAATTTGATTGACCTAAATATGATGGGTGCTCCTTTCTTTCCTGCAAAAAGCTCTGTCTCAAACAATAATCGCCAAAAGAAATTGGAATCTCCATTGTCACAGATTAGGAAATTCCCAGTGAGGCAATATCACAAACAGTTGGTTAGCGAAAGAAAATAAAGAAACAAAAGAAACAAAGACAAAAGAAAAGTGTCTAATCTAGTAAATCAATCAACCGGTAGTTTGTTAATCACGATTAATCCCCGGCAACGGCGCCATTAGAATTACAATTTCTTGTAATTCAATCTCTCAAATCTTGATCAATAGCCAATTCCTTGGTCAATTGCTCATGAGAAGAGATGAAGTATGGTCACTGATTATACCACATGTATTTCCCAAATCAAGCACTGAGAGGATTATAGTCACATATCCATCCAAACCCAATTTGGTCCAGCATGAGAAAGCATTTCTAGCTTGATCTCTTCATTCCTCTTCCAAGGTTCAGAAGAGATCCAAGTATGAATAGTTTCTTTTCCAAGATAACTACCCAATTGGATTAAGATCGAAAGCTTTCAAGTAAAATCAAGAGAAAAGATAAAAGAAGAATAATGAAAACTAGTATTGATCTATCAAATTACAACAGAGCTCCCTAACCCAATGAAAGGGGTTTAGTTGTTCATAGCTCTGGAAAATGAAAACAAAGATGGAGAATACATGATGAAAACTAGAAGAGCAGAAAAGTAAAATACAGGAAGTAGTTCTATGCTATTTTCCAACTCCCAGCGACTCCCCAAAATAATTCAAAACTACTCCTATATATACTACTCTTCTCATCTTCTAGTTGGCTCTTCAAGTCTTGGGCCTTTGGATCTTGAGTTTGAAGCATTTCTCTTCTTCATTTGGGCGTAACTTAGTTAACGTGACTCTTAACGTGGGTAATGATGGCTTCGAGAGCGTCATTGGCAGTCACTTTTCTCATTAACTTTGCAAGTTACCTCCCATTCCTCGCTTCCTTTGGTCCTGAAATCAGGCAATAGAGTGCATCAAAGTTCTAGTTCAAGTCATGGGTAATGCAGAATACAATTTGTCACTAAACTCATGCAAAATCCTCATGAAATCATGTAAAATACACAATGTATGCTTGAATCAAGGTGTAAGTGAATATCTACCCAAAACTAGCTTATTTCCTAAGAAAATGCATGAAACTATCCTAAAAACAGTAAAGAAAAGGTCAGTGAAACTGGCCAAAATGCCCTGGCATCAATAATTGACCTTAATCCATAAGTCCTAACCAACTTACCAAACTAGTTGATAAAAGGCTAGAGTTAATGGAAACAAGAGTCAACTAACTACCCAAGAATTACCACTAAATATCGGACATTATGACTCTAGTATCCTAGGAACTCAAATCCCAAGCCAAGGTGTGAAAATCTATTCAAAATCCATAATTGGCATTTTCACAAATACCTTGTGTACATAAAAGTAAAACATAGAAAATTGCAAAATAAAATGGAAAACTATACCCAACTATCAACAAAACCAAACATAAACAAGCAATCAAACATAAATGAAGCATGAAACATAAAATTTATTAATCAAAGCTTCAAGAAACTCAAAATTGCAATTATGAACAAGTAACTTGAACCAAAAGGAAATGAGAGTAAAAGTGCTATAATTAAAGAGGAAATTGAGAGTACTTACAATTAAAGAAGCAAAATCAAGGTTCAAAGCTTGCTATAAAATGCTACAATGGAAATTGATGAACCCTAGGAGAGTTTTCTACTCTACACTACTCCTACTCCTACTTACTATGAAAAGCTTGTAAAAACTAAAACTACAACCTAATAATAGCTAATGTCTTCATATGTGTTGAATTTTCCTTCATATAGCATCCAAAAACAGCATCCAAGCCTTCCAAAATGGCTCAAAAGGCCTCAGAAAATGCGCTACACGTGTTTCATTAATGAAATCACGTGTTGGGTCCTGTGCGTACGCATAGGTGCTAGTGCGCATGCACACAGAAAATTCTTTCTTGTGCGCACGCACACACACTTCGCTGTGTGTGTTTTTCCTTGTTTTCTTCATGTTTTCTCCCTTGTACATGCTTTCTTCCATCTTTGGCTATCCATTCTTGCCTCTAAGGTCTGAAAGCACTCAGCAAATATGTCATGGCATCAAATGCAATAAAAGTGGAATTAAATTGCTCATTTCAAGCACAAAATTGTATGTTTTCACATTTAGGGTCAAATTGGGGACAAAACACAAAAGTATGCTATTTTGGTGCTTAAGTGTGAGTTCATGTGCTAGAATCCATCCAAATCAAGCTAAAATATATCGAAAAATATGGACTCATCAGTTACCATCAGATTTACCGTCGGATTACTCCGATGGTAAATTGGTCAAACGCAGCATTTTACTAAAGCGATTTGCCATCGACAAAATCCGACGGTAAAATCACCATTAAAGTTGGTGCCCACAAATCCATATTTCGCTCCAATCATCACCGCTGAATTTAGCATCGAAATGTAAAATCCGACGGTAAATATTTCGGAAAATCCATATTGCCTTGTATACGACGCAAAATCCAACGCTAAATTCGCCGGTAATAGACGCCGTTAAATCGGACGATAACTTCGACGGTTTTCAGCGTTTTTATTATAGTGACAATGCAAATTGAATAAGAAAAGTTTTTTCCTCTTAATGGATAGTTGTTGCACACTTGATATTGGTGAACAAAGAAGGAAAGATTCTCTCCTCAATGCTAACAGTTAGAGCATTAAAGAGTGCAACGGCTAGCTTGATCAAAAGAGAAATTATTTTACATTAAAGAAGAGATATGAAGCTCTATATATTGATGAATCATCAAGAAAGAAGGCAATCATTTTCGTGCATATTGAAGACCATAAAAAACAGCAATTATTTTTCTTATTTTTAAGTGTGTTCTTACTTTTCTTTTGTATAGATTCAAGCTTACTTTGAGAGATATAAAAGACAAAGAGAGCAGTGTATACAAAAGTCCTTTGGCCTTTGTTTGAGTGTTTTTATTTTGAAAGTGTGATGGGTTAGAGTGCACTTAGTTCCCCTTAATTAGGTTGGGTTAGCACCTAGGTGATTTATTAAACTTGGGATAGCTTAGGTAGTTTACAAAAGTGTGAGTCTCTTGGAATTGGTGATTGTAATCTATCTTGATTATAGTGAAAATTGTTCCATTATTGTGGTGAAGACTGGACATAGGTTACATTGCACTTCGTGGCCAAACCAGAATATATCGAGGTGTCACTCTTCTCCTTTCCTGTTTTTTGCATTTTTTGTTCTGTATAATCAGGAGACAAAATCACAAATAATCTCCTAAAACCAGAATTCTGCATAAATTATTTAGTCTAAGTCTAAAAGTTGTTTCTTGATTTAACTCCCTTCTCAACTCTCTTGGAAACCTTCATGATAAATTATGCGTAATTCAAAACTTTTCATCTTCCTCTTCTTCATCATTATCTTTATCGTCATCATCTTCTTCTTTTTCTTTTTCATCTTTTTCTTCTTGTTTCATCTTCTCATAATTCTTCTTATTTCACCCTCTTAAGAATAATAAAAATAAGAAAAAGAAAAAAAATGATACAAAGAAAAAGAAGAAATAAAAAATGGCATAATAACACCATGAGGAAGAGGAGAAATAAAAAAGAAAATGCAACAGCAACAACAATAATAAAAAAATAAGAGGAGGAGAAAACATGTGAAGAAGAAGAATAAACGGGACGAAAAAGAATAAATGCATGATTCATGTACATATTGTATGAGTGATTTTGTTGAGTTTAGGATAATTTGGTTAGACTTGATTGATAAAAATGCTTGAAGGTATAGCAAAATCGAACTATTTGAATTAGTTCATAATTTTTTTTTGTAAATAAAATTTAAATTTTATAAATAAACTCAATTATTAGTGTATCAAACGGAAGACATTATCAATTTTTATGAATTGAGCTTATAGTCTGACATAATTTACTTCCAACCTAGATAAATAGATAGATAGATAAATTGATTGACAGATAGATGTATATATAGATCTATACCTTATATAATTTTTATTGTTTAATATTCTCTTTTTTATACTCAATACTTTTTAGTTTTAATTTTGTATTAAATTAATAATTGTTTTTAAATTTTAATAACTTATTAATTAGTTTATATTTATTATATTTTTTAAATATTTACAAAAAAAATAAAAATAATAATTATAGAAATAAAAAATATAT
>NC_029785.2:102279384-102281878 GCF_000816755.2 Arachis ipaensis | reverse complement strand
TCACTGTTAAAAAAAATAGAAATATCATTAATTCAAAAAGAAGAAAATAGTAGTGAGTGTTACTGTGTTAGTCCATGTTATCATTTGTTTGTTTTTTATCGAATCTTTTAATTCGATAGATTAATGACTACAGATCAAAATTTTATTAAATGAATTGTTGCATGCAACAATAATATGATGTACAATGTACTTAAGCTGATGTGAGTGCCAGCTGGAAGATGGAAATTTCTGAAGGACAACAACTCAAGAGGACCACCTTTAATTACTCCAAAACAAATAAAGCAAAACATTTGGGCCACCTTTTAGGTAGAAGAAGGTGGAATCTCTCTTGTAGCGATGAGAGCACAATCGGATATTTTATGCGATGAATTGGTGCCCATTCCCATTCTTGTGTTCCTCTCATTGTCATATATATTATTGCTCTTTATAGTTTGTTATATTTGAACTATTTTGGTTCAAATTAGATCTAGTAGTTATCATGACTTATCAAACAAGCATATAACTTAAATTTTAAAGAGTAAAAATTTTACCAAATTAAATATCAACTAGATTGATATTTTTGTCGAGTTATAATTATACAATTTTTTTGTAATTTGTACAGAACTTTAGTATTCAAAACAAGTCACTTTTTAATTTGTATCCAGTTTTAGGTTGGGTGATTTCCAAAAGAAAAATGGTGAAATATCGATATTTAAAAAAATAAAGATAATTTATTGTCGATAAATTTAATGTTTGAAAATTTAAAAAACATAAAAAAAAGATAATTCGTCATCAGTAAATTTACTTTTTTCAAATTAAAAAACAAAATTATTAAATTTATCTTTTTTTTATAATTAGGTCAAATTCACCCCTTCCGAATTGATCAGTTTTTGCAATTCGCCTCTGGTAAATGCTATTGCCTCACATTTTTTAAAATCATCAAAAATTCTTTTTTGAAATTTTACTTCCCAATAAATCATATAAAAAGTTTTTCCCCTTAACAAGTCACTTGCATTAGACAGAGCTTTCAATTTCTCTCGTCAATTAAAATAATAGCAACAAAATCAGTTTTATAGTCACTGCGAAGTGTGAGCATTTTATAATGCACAAGTAGTAGTATGTTAAAATGTAAAAATTTTATGGCCAAAGGCAGTGCACTTCGAATAAAGTAAAGAGTGTAACATTTTTTAAAAATTAATTTATTATCAAAAGTTATCAAGGTAAATTAAATTTATTTATTATTATTATTTTTTTTGTTATGGGTTGAATAAATAAATTAACACTGAAAAAAACTAATTCCCTCCTCTAACGCAGGACTTTTACACCACAAAAATAGTAAGGAAAACTTGATCGAATTTTTGCTAGTAGTGCTTCTATTATCGTTTTGCCTAACCACAGATTTTGATGCTGTTGAATCCACTCTCTTTTTTTCTGTCATAAATGACCTTCAAAGTCCGAAAAATAGCTGCCATAGAAGAAGAAGCCTGTCTGTAGCTATTCAGGTTGGCTAACTCCAAATACAAAATCGATTCTGTAGAAGAACCCATCTCCAAGAAGACGCCATAATTATCAGATGACGATGCAGTCAAATCACAAAATACGTGGCAGTTACAAGCCCATTATCTTTTATTTCAAATTATCCTCAACGTATATGTAATAGAATGAAAAATTAAAATACAATTATATTTAAATAATTATTTGTATTACTTTTTTATTAGTTTATTCAAAAAATAACTAAACTTTTTTAATATTTATATATTATTTTTTTATTTTAAACTTCAGCCCAATATCTGAAACTTATAAAAAAATCTAAAATTTATAAAAAAAAATAGTTAACCTGATTAACAGATTACTTTTTTAAATTTAGACTATTCAAATAAAATATAATAAATGAAGAGTTTAAATTTAACGAATTAACAAAATATGCAGCACTCCATAGTTCATACTTAGCAAAGAGTCTTTAAGAATGAGCCTTTTATATGTAAAATGTTTGTTATATCATATCTCTCTATATTTTCTTTATCATAAAAGTTAAAATATAGGGGTAAGTATTGTTTTGGTACCTAACGTTGAGGGTGAGAATCGAAACCATCCCTCATCTAATTTTCGATTTAGAATCGTACTTAACTTTTTTTCGTATTAAAATCATCCTTTTAATTTTTTTAGACAAAAATGCCCTCCACTACTATGAGCACCTTTATTTTCATCACCACCACCACTTTTGCCTCCACCACCACCAAGAAAAACAACATTTTAACAAATCAAACAATCAGAAATTCAACTCAACAACCAAATCAACACACAATAACAATAAAATAAAAAAAAACAAATCAAAATCAGAAACTGAAGCAGTCACAGAAATAGAAGCAGAGGCAGTAACAGAAGAAGAAGCAGAAGCTCAAGCAGAAGAAGAAGCAGAGACAGTCACAAAGGAAGAAGCAGCGCCGGCGGGGTCCCCCTCCAAGCTTAACCGGCGCCGTCCCCCTCCCCCCTTCCCCCTCTTCCTTTCCCCTTT
>NC_029785.2:102279021-102279346 GCF_000816755.2 Arachis ipaensis | reverse complement strand
AAACGCGTTTCCTTTCCCCCACCCCACTCTTTCTTGTTGTTGCTATAATCTGTGCTCCTTGGAGAATCAGATTAATTGCTTTCAATAAACAAGTCTCAGTAATTAAAATCTAAATTCACTTTATCTATTATGAGTTAAAATTTTAGATTCAAAAAATTGAAGAAAAATATGAGGTCTAACCTAAGAAGCACAGACACGGACACGGACACGGGATACGACACGGACACGGACACGGAGACACACCAAAATTAAAATTTTACCGGACACGGACACGGCATATATATATTAAATTTTAAGAAAAAAAATCAAAAGTCATAATATATAT
>NC_029785.2:102274649-102278972 GCF_000816755.2 Arachis ipaensis | reverse complement strand
TTAACTATCTTTTGAACTTCACTACTTCCTATTTTCATATCCTTTCCAAAAAAATATGGGGCATCAATTCTAATGATATATCCAAAAAAAGCTAATTACAGTGATCATCTAAAAAGTAACTTCATTTTCTTCATTGACAAAAAGAACAGCTTCCAACTCCGGTTCATCAAGAGAAAGACTAGCAATTTCTAGGACCCCATTATCTTCATCAATTGGTGAAAAATCATCTCCCGCAATATCCCACATCATTGTTTCTCCTTTCTTGTATTGGGGAGTTTTCCTTGACATGAGACGAAGATTGGTATGCACAAACACTAAATTCTCAGCTCGTTTGGGTTTTATCTTATTTCTTTTGAGAGAATGAATAAAAGAGTAAGTGCTCCAATTTCTCTCACAACAAGAAGATGAAGATGGTTGCCCAAGTAGTTTGAGAGCAATCTTTTGAAGAGTTGGAGCATGAATACCATGAACTAGCCACCAAGATTTTGCATCTAGCACACCTCTATCATTCAAAGAGTCACAATCATCAAACCCCTCTCTACCACCTGAAAAATTAGCAAACTCTAAGTTCACTTTTCTCCTATCTTCAGCATCAGGGAAATATCTTTTCAAGCACTTCACTCTCTCATTAGTAAGTTCCACATCTTGATGAGGAGGAACACGTCTAGAGTCTTGTCTTAGCCATTGATGACTATAATACCTATATAATTTTTAAGGAATAAAATTATACATGGTTTAAGCAAATCTATTTAAACGAAAAAAATTGTAAAAAAGTTTCAATATTACCTTGGATTCAAGGAATGTGCAAAACAATGAAGAGGTGTACTACTTTTTGTCCAACGCTCAATTAATATTGAGTTCACAACATTGAAAAATGTTGATTCCTCACTTTCATCCTTTTTCTCATAGTGATATATAACCTTTTTCACCTTTTCAATCATTGAATCCCACATTTCATACACTAAATGGAGACTAGGAGTATCCGTATCAGTGCTTCTTAAAACATCATAAATAGGATCAGTAAAAGAAAGGATGTAATCCACCTTTTGCCACCAATTATCACTCAAAATCTTCTCTTTAACAAATTCAGCCTTTCCCACATCATCTTCCTTGTAGGAGGACCACTTCTCACTAATCACCATCTCTTTGAGTCTAAACTTTATTAATTTGAACCTCTTGAGCATCACAATGGTAGAGGCAAATCGTGTAGGAGCAATATTAAGTAGTTTCAATGATACAAATTCATTAAAAATCGATAACCTCATATGATGATTCACAATGAAATTTTTAATGAAAATAGCATCTTCAGCAACTTGTGTAATCCAACAACATTCTTGATAAACAATATTATTCCTCTCGGTGTTCTTGGCTGCACAAATATTCTTCAAGGCAAGATTAAGTGTATGGACAACACAAGGAGTCCAATATATAGTAGGAAACTCAGCCTCAATCAATAATCCAGCAGCCTTACACACAGGTGCATTGTCCGTCACAATTTGCACAACATTTGAGACACCAACTTCCATAATCACTTCTCTCATTTTGCTTGCAATAAAATCTTTGTCTTTGATCTCATCCGAACAATCTATGGCTTTCAAAAACATAGGTCCACTTTCAGTCACAGCCATAAAATTAAGAAGAGGCCTTCTTTGCGGATCACTCCACCCATCACTTACAATGCTTACTCCTTTTTGACTCCATGAATTTTTTATTGGCTCCAACATCCTTTCCACATGCTCCCTTTCTCTCTCAAGCAAAGTTGTCCTTAACTTGTTATAGCCCGGGGGAATATAACCATCTAGATTTTTGTTAGAAGCAAAAGAGAAAGCTTTGATAAAGTGAGGGTTCCTTGCTAGATGAAATGGTAATCCAGAAGAGTAAAACATTCTAGCAATTTCTAAATCTAAAGTATCTCTATCTTTCATATTGAATGAGTGATCTATTGTTCCTGGACCCTTTCTCTTTTTCGAACTACCTTCATCATTAGAGGGTGGAAGAGGAATAGATTTGGGCTTTGCACTTTCACTCAACAATGTAGCTTCATTATCTAATTTTCTCAATTCTTGAAGCTTCACTGCAGTGATTTTTTGACAGACCCTTATTCCCTTTCCTGGAATTTTCAAGAGATGTGCTCTCACCCTAGTGTAAGAGCCTCTAAATACAACTTCACAATACTTGCATTCAAACTCAAAATTACCTCCCCCTTCAACCTTATTTTTTTTCACAACAAATTTTCATAAAGGCTTATCCGCAGAGTCCTCATTTTTTTCAGTTCCAGTAACCCCAAGAGAACTCATCATTCCTAAATAATTTAATAAAAAAAATCAATAATGCAGATAACAAGTAACTATTTGTAGTAACTAGTAACTATGGAGTATAGACTTAGTGAGCTAACATTCTAACGATAAAATAAAAGTTCAAAAGAAATTACCTCAACCCCTAAGTTGCTAAGTTGCTGCAAGCAACGATTTGCAACAACTATTGTGGCAAAAGAGTGCCACCGGTGAAGAGGAGCAAAGCAGAGAGGAGAAAAGCACGAAGCAAAGAAGATGAGAACATAGGGAGATGAGCGCACAGAGGTAGAAGGAGCGGCGTGCAGTGGAGCGACTCGCAGAGGAGCATCGCCGGAGGAGCAATGCACAGAGGACCGGCCTGCAGAGGACTTGCGTGCAGAGGACCGGCGCGCAGAGGACTTGCGTGCAGAGGACGGTGCGTGGAGGAGGGTGACTTTTGCTATGCTCTGAAGGTGAAGGGTCGTGTAAAAAATGAGGGTTGTTTTTTTATGAGTTATTTAAAATGTGTGAGAGACTCCTTGTGCTTATGGGGTCCAAGATTTTTTTTGGGTTAAAGGTAATTTTTTTTTAAAAAAAATTTCTGCAATTTTTACATGCCAATCGTGTCCAATGCCGGGTCCTCGTGTGTCCAGTGCCATGTCCTCGTGTGTCCAGTGCCGTGTCATGGCGTGTCCGAGTAAAAAAAAAATTTTTTTTTTGCGACACGTGCTCAGGTGTGTCGGACACGTGTCCACCGCGTGTCCACCGCGTGTCCGTGTCCACCGCGTGTCCGACACGTGGACACGGCAGTAATTTGGTGTGTCCGTGCTTCTTAGGGTCTAACATTTCAAGTAGAAACAGAGAGAAAGGTTGAGTGAGAATAACAGAAAGAGAAGCTTTGAGAGCTTGAGAGGGAGACAAGAGGTTGTCTTCCCTGGAAAGGAAGCAAACAACATCAACCATGCACACTTTGCCAACGCATCTACAACACTCTCCTCCTTCTACTTCTCCTTCTTCTTCCTTCTTGCTGCAATGGTCGCAGGTCCAGACACTGATGTTGTCTTCGGAGTTGTTGAGAGCAGTCAAGGCGTGTGCGATATTGGAGGAAGCAGAGAGGGACCTCAACGGTGGTTTTCCAAGGCAGAGGTCGGATACCTCGCGTTCCTGCAGAAAGCTCACTGCCATGCACGACGGAGCGAACGCGAGAACACAACGGTGAGGAGCAGCGGCAGAAGAGCAGCGGTGAGGAGCGTCGGCGCTGTCCCCCTCCTCCCCCTTTCCCTTTCCCCTTTTCCTTCCCCCTACCCCCTGCGTCCTTTCCCTTTCTCCCCTCCTTCTCCTGTCTTTTCTTTCTTTTTTTTATTTTATATTTTTTTATTTAAAATAACAATTTATAAAAGAAGGATAGTTTTGTCATTTAGAAAAATTTTTTATTAAAAAGGACGATTTTAATACGAAAAAAACGTTAAGGACGATTCTAAATCGAAAATTAGACGAGGAACGATTTCGATTCTCGCCCTCAACGTTAGGGACCAAAACAATACTTACCCCTTTAAATATATATAAATATGATTTTGTATTAGAAAAATATGTGGAAGAAGAGAGAAGTGCAATATAAGCGAGATTTGCTTTTGTTGCACGTTTTGGTGCATGGCCTAGTACGGAAAAGTACTTGACCCCATGAAAATTGAAATTATGATTTCTGAAGGTGTGTCAGAGAGAGAGAAGCAAGAAGCAAGTGATGGAGATAAGGATGATGGGAATGGGAATGGGAATGGAGCACAGCATGCATTGTTAGTAGTGTTTACAGCTTTCACCCAGCTGTCTCCAATCAATGCCTTAACAACAAAACAACTCCTTGGATTTGCTGCTACTTCAACTTGGACTAATTTGACCTCATCCCATCCTTCAAAATTACTACTCCCTAATCACATTAATATTTTTCTTTAGGCCAAGGTCTTGCCTAGCAAATAAATTAAATTAACTACTTGAAAAGGAAAACTTTGGAAATCATTCTAAGTTTTAAACTTTTTTTTTCTAGCTTATTTTT
>NC_029785.2:102270069-102274484 GCF_000816755.2 Arachis ipaensis | reverse complement strand
TGTATGAATAAAATCAAATCCAATTGCGAGATTAATCTTATCTGATTGATCTGTACCTATAATATATAATATGAATTTTTATAAATAGTAAAGATTTGAATTTAAATTTCTATCTTTTACACAAATACTTAGAGTCATCAAAAGTAAAAAATCAATTTGCTAATCATACAAAAATAATATGTGATATTATGGAATATGAAGGACTAAAATATTATGTTTAAGTGTAGATAAAGTCAGATTATAAGATTTAAAATGTTAATAAAATTTGGTTTAAAAGACTTAAACTATCGAGTAGAACTAAAATACAGCTTAAATTTTCACATATTTTACCTATAGTTATTCCTACACTTGCCTCAAAAATGTATAAAAGGTGTTTGTATTGTGGTACTAGTAGGGGTAGCAAATAGAAAAGTTTGTCTCGTCTCACCTCGTCTAGTCTAATGAAGTAGTCTTAAAACAAAATATAAAATCAACATAATTAGAANTACATATATTTTATACTGTGTTAATTAGTGAGTGATATTGAAGTATGTGTAAGAACTAAGAAGATATAGACAAGAGGCTTATAAATCAGATGTGAGAAAAATATGGAGGGGTGATACGGTAATTTAGAAGTTGGAAGATTTGAGTTTGCGAGTTGCGAGTTATACTTATGGCGGTCTTGTTTTTGTGGCTATATAAACGCTACTAGTGGGTGTGTGTAGAAGCGAGGAATCACAGAATCAGATAGACTCACTCCATTTCAAATCAGTTTCCTAAAATACAATAATAATAATAATAATAATAATACACTATGGCATTATCACGCGTTGTTCTGCTTCTCGGAGTGTTATTGCTTCTCTGCCTTTCTAAAGTAACATAATATACACTCCTTAACTTGGTCTTTTTATATATATCCACCCACTTGAAGCTCGCTGCTTAGTGTTTTTTTTATTATTTTACTTTAGGTTTCATCTGATGTGAAGATAGAAGATGAAGATGATGAACAACTGAGCCTGCCCGCGGACAAGCCAGTATGCACTTTATTCTTTATCTTGTGTCCATTTAAATTTAATGTGTCTTCAAATAAACTCTTGTTATTATTTTATTATTTACTTTAAAGCTATGTAGTGTTATATATATAGTGCTGATTAAATGCTTTTGGCGCTGAAATTTATTTTGTTCAGCTTATTGTGAGAGACAGCAACAGAAGGCTAATGCAAGATATAGGTAAGCACCACAGTATAAAATATGAGAATGCTACACAAATTAAATGTCATAATTAACTTTTATACTAATCATTTGTACAACAATGATTTTTTACCCAAAATTTGCGTCTAAATTTAGACAAATAGTCTAGTCCATTTTTACGACTTCATATTTTTTTTGGATAACGGGGAAAATTGAAAACTATAATTTTTTTTGGTGTCTAATTGAAAAGTATATTTAATTTGCGGTTACTCTATTAGATTTTTAAAACATATTGAAATTTATTTTTTGAAAATATTTAGTTATTTAATGTCATATAAACACAAATTAGTTACAATATATTTAGACATGTTATTTTTAACATATTTTTCTAATAAAATAATAATCAAACATGATGACTTAAAATAAGCTGAAAAAGAAAAATCATAACCTTATAAATTATGAAGTATGAGCATTTTATTGAGTTGAAGTATTCACATATTATATAAATTTCGGTTAAGACACTAAATTGACATTCGTCCCACACTGTTTTTGGTTTTATTTTGCATTTTTTGAAAATTGAACCGAACCGATTAGTTTGATTAGGGTGGATGAAAATCGTCCACCGAATTGGTCTGATTTAGGGAAAAATCGGCCAGCAATGAAATAAAAAAAATTAGTCAAAAAATTAATTAATTGATCTAATCATTATTGCAATTTCTAGCGGTTAATCAATTTAAAATAAAAATAAAAATTAACTTTTAAAAATATATTTTTTATATATAAATAAAAACAAAAGTTTAAAATTAGTTTATTCATCATGTGCTCTCTCTATCGTATTGGGTTCCATATTCATGATTATAGCGCCTTATAGGTCTTGCTTTACAACACAAAATAGATGTAAAACAAAAAAAATCGTTGCTAAAAGATTATAAGTCTTACAATACAATACAAAATACATGTAAATAAGAAAAATCTTTGCAAAACCTTGAAGCCTAGATATTTTGGATTCAAGTAACATGACGTTAATCTGTAGAAAAATTTTTAAATGTATTGATATACTGGTATTTCAATTATTTTTAATTGTTGATTTTAATTATAAAAAATTATATAATATTATTTTTTAAGGTAAATATTAAATATTTAAAAATGATTTAATTTTATATTTTTTAAATTAAGTATTAATTTTTAAATTTTTTAATAAATTAGACAATATGATTTAGACACTAAGTGAGCTAAAAGTTAACCTTTGACGACATATATGTAGGGACATTTTGTCATAAAATAATGGTTGGTTGGTACTAGTAGTGTACTAGTAGCATATGTATGATGTTGAATGAATTGAATAAGTGAATATTGTTTGGTTGGCAGATTGTGGTGGACTATGCAAAGAAAGGTGCAGTTTGCACTCAAGACCGAATTTGTGCAACAGGGCTTGTGGGACATGCTGTGTGAGGTGCAAGTGTGTCCCTCCTGGTACTGCTGGTAACAGGGAACTATGTGGTTCTTGCTACACTGACATGACCACCCATGGTAACAAGACCAAGTGCCCTTAAGCCTTAACCTATCTTACAACTTCCCCTTATGTATTATTTCTTCCTTCTTGTGTTGTAGTTTGTGCCTTTCTTGTGGCTGGTATGTGAATCTAGTGTATAACTGCTTAGTTCTTATGAGAAAAATACAAATATTTGTCATTATGAGATATATATTATTACTTTACTTTCATGTTTGGACAACTAATACACAATTATTAGTACAAATATCATAAAATTGGAAAATGTACAAAAACACCGTTCTATGTGAATATGTGATATTTGATTGAAGGCAGTTTATATTTTTAAGTTGTAATGGACTGCGCGGTAAGGATTAGAGAAGTAAATACTAAAAAGAGTATTTGCCAATAAAATTACCATCTGTTTGTGTTGAATATTAAAAAGAATTGGCAGATTAGATTTTTTTTTGAGTAAAGTATCATTTTTGTTCTCAACGTTTGGGGTAAATCCTATTTGTGTCTCTAACGTTTAAATCGTCTTATTTGTATTCTTAACGTTTGTAAAATTGATTCAATGTTATCCTGTCGTTAATTACACATTATGAACGCTTTAATTTGAGTTTTAAAAATCTTTTGTTGAAGTTAGAATACAAATGTCTAAGAAAGAATCGATGATTCACTCCGAAAAATAGTTCATCAAAAACTAAAACTAATTTCTACAACATTTACATATTTCACTTTTCTAGGGACATAATTGAATCTAAACATAAATAATGGGTATAATATTAAAATTGAACATATCAAAGTGAAACCTAGTTGAGAATGAATACATCTAAGTGAGAATAATTGAAAAATATAATCTGATTTGTTAGTATAATTGATAGTAGGATAACATTGAATCACTTTTATAAACGTTAGGGATACAAATAGGACGATTTAAACGTTAGAATCAGTTACAGGCAAGGCTATCAATAAAAGAGTTATTCGCCGTACCAAAAAGAGAAGAGAGTTATTCGCCGTACCAAAAAGAGAAGAAAGAGAGATTCGGGCAAACTAAATGAATTGTTAGTTTATTTTTATTTGCCTTTAAATTAATCCAACCAACTTAGGTTAGTTAAGTAGTTAGTTCACTCGTTTGTTTAATTAAATATTGAGAGTTTGAATTTCACTTTATATATGTAGTAATTTGTTGATCCAATAAATTTATTTTCAATTTATTTTTTCTAATTTTAAATTTTTTTTATTAAAAAAATTTAAAATATTCTTAAACGCCTTATTTCAATAATAAAAGGCTATTGGATATTGGGCCAAGTAAAAAAATAAACATATGACTAATATCAGAATAAGGACAAAAATCAACTCAAATTGAGAACAATACAGATAAACATAAGCCCATTTACAGCAAATTAAACAATGCCTAATTCTTTTATTACTCTGTTGTGTCTTCTTCTACACCATACATTCTTTTAGAATTAGTTAGTTTGACGGCTTACTATTCTGTTAGCATATGAATCATTTTCTAAAAATTTAGAAGATTTCATTTGATTTTGTTGAGTTATACAAAATATAGGGATAAGTATTGTTTTGGTCCCTAACATTGAGGGTCAGAATCGAATCCGTCCCCAATATAATTCTTGATTTATAATCATCCTTAACGTTTTTTTTTTCATATTTAAATCGTCCTTTTTAATAAAATTTTTAACCTTATTTCTAAAATACCCTTACTCCTACTTTAATTAAAAAAATTATAAAATTA
>NC_029785.2:102250593-102270053 GCF_000816755.2 Arachis ipaensis | reverse complement strand
AGAGGGAGAGAGAGAGGGGAAAGGGGAAAGGAAGAGGGGGAAGGGGAAGGGGGACGGCGCCGACGAAGCTTGGAGCTGCCGTCGCCGTCGCCGAAAGAAAGAAGAAAGGAGAGGGGCTGCGCTGCGACGGGGGAGAAGAGAAGAGGAAGGATCTGCTTCTGCTTGAAATTCTACTTCTTCTGTGACTGAGGGTTGTTCACCGCCGTCGCGTCGTCATCGGGAGGGGGATCCCGCCGGCGCTGCTTCTTTTGTGACTGCCTCTCTGCTTCTTCTTCTGCCTCTCTGCTTCTTTTTTTTTGTTGAATCTGTATTTTTAATTTGTTAATGGAAGAAGAATTTGTTCTTCTGGAAGAAGAAGAACAAGAAAATTTCTTCTCCTGGAAGACGAAGAAGAACAAGAAGAAAGGGTATTTTTGTCATTTAAAAAAAATTTATTAGAAAGAACGATTTTAAAATAAAATGCAACATTAAGGACGATTTTAAATAAAAAATTACACCAGGGACGGTTTCGATTCTGACCCTCAACGTTAGGGACCAAAACAATACTTATCCCCAAAATATATTATAGGACAACATGTATATATATTGCTAATATCCATAATGTTAATGAACAAGACAATTATAGCACAACATTTCTCACCTCAACTCCTCTCTTTTCTCTTTGTTTTAATAATTAATAATAGTTTAATTCTTATGATTATTACAAGAAAAACGATGAATACCGTCGGATTTATTTTTGAATTTACCAAATATATCCGCTAATAATAAAGTTACTATCAGACTTACCGTTGTCCTGGAGTTGACGGTATAAACGTCGCCAAAAATTGTTTACTGGCAGATTTTTTTGTTTAACGTTAATTACCGACAGATTTTTCGTCGGTTTTTTTTAATGGATTTGTCGAGACCGAATTGATGATTACCTGACAGTAACTTTGGTATCATTTCACGTGTTTAGGAGCCAAGTTACCGTCGAATAATCCTACAGTAATATTTTTATTTATTTATTTATTTTGGCACAGTTAAGCCATAATTACTAATCAAATTAAATCTCTTGTTAACAAAATTGTTAGCAAAAATCTAAAATTAGCAGAAATTAACAAATTGTTTTATTAAAAATAAATGATCTGAATACAATAAAATGTCACAGAAGTATAATACAATAAAGTAGACAAACAAAAAAATAAAACCCCTATAGATCCCGGTAATCGTCATTGTCGTGATCCCCCTTTTGAGGTGACAGAGTAGGTGTTGACATCGGTGCCCCACCAACAGCGTTTCTGCTGGCTCCAACACGCATCTACTAATTGTACTCCTCCATCTGCTCCCGCAACTGATTGAGCTGCTCCAATTTCTCTGTCAAGTCAAGTCCGAACTGATGGCAATGACTCCTGCCACGTATGCAAGAAGGTCGTTGTACCTCTGCTCAGCCTGCTCTGCTTGCTGGTGGTGAAGCTCCTGTGTTAGCTTCTGCACCTCATCCCTCAAGTTGACAACTTCCTAGGGATCGGCAGGCCTAGTGGTAGAGGTAGAGGCATAAAAAGCCACTAACATGGAGGAGAGGTCACTGGTGAAGAACAACTCCAACTCGAAGCGGCAATTCTTGTGGGGTTCAGAGGCGGTCTTGCGCCAAATCCTATCAGGATCTACCACTAAGGTCTTGGAGCTGGCTTCGTCATTCCCACTAGGTGGCTGAGATTGTTGGGTTGTGGCCTCCAACCTCTGCGTGTAATCCTCTTGTGTCACACACATTGTGATTAGGATAATAGTTAAATAATTGACTTTAAACCAAATAAATTTGAAACTTAGGACTAGTTAAATTCACAAATGAGCCGTTGATCTCTCACCAACAAATCTCTCCTTGTTGGCCTTCAAAATATGGGTATACTTGAGGGTCTCTGCCAGGTCACCTCACGATCCAATGACTCAGACTACAAATTAATATATCAACCAAAAAAATAAATGAACAAATTAAACAACTAATTCAAGTAACTACTAAAACATTAAACAATGACAAAATTCTTACCAGTTTGCTCTTCGTCTTTATGAAGGTCACCAACCCACTTGTTTACTTCGACGACATGGGCGAAGCCCTGTAAGCGACATTCGTTAGATGGCGACGTTTGAACCCCCTCATCATGAGTAAAATAGGCCTCTAGTTCCTTCTTGATGGCTGGACGGATCCACAACGTTAGGTGGTCGCGCTCCTTACGAATGTTGCTCATCATCATTTGCTGAAAACGTTTAGCTGCCCGATAGGCGTAGATCTTCCTGATCATGAGATTATGCTCCCTCATCCCATATGAAGTTCAATTGCACAAAGTGATTCACCAATATTAGTTAGTCGGAATAAAACACAGTTCAAATACAGTTAATTAATTTAACATTATTGGGTTCTTACCGTCCACGTTTGAAACCATCGAACTTTGGTCTCAGTCGGGATCTGCATGTAGGTCGACCATGGGTGGTCGTACATCAATTTAATGACGTCGGAGATCTCCTGTGTGCAAGCATTGAGGTTTGGTGCAAATCTAGCAGTGAAAAGACCTAACTCTAAACATATTAATACACTCAATACAGTAAATGTATTAATAACATAACAAACACCAATAAATAATAATATAAGAAGAAACTCAAGAAATAACAAGTAATTATAACAAATATGAGAAAAGGTACGAATAATAAATAATTATAACAAATAACCCAAAACACTTAAAATAAGAATTCTAAGGAGGAACCAATTCATGTCGCAATTAACACAAATATCTATCAACCCTAAACATAATTCTAAGACTTTCGAAAACATAATTTTAATTTTTTAATTTTACTCAAAATCTTATAAAAGTTTCAACAGAGTCTCCCCTAAAATTCAGATTTTTCCACCCTTCAAGGGTTCCATCCAAACCAACATACAAGGGTTGAATAAAGTCCTAAACTCTAACTTATTCAAACAAACCCACCAAACAAACCAATAAACCAATAGAATTTACGTCAAAAATTAAATAAAAAATTTTCTCATAGCCCATGATTTTCCAATCTAACAAAAATAAGTAAAAACAAAACACAAGTAATAATCAAACAAGTAAGAATAAATCCTAAATTAGTATATGATAACCAAGACACAAATCCTAAATTAACATGATAAAAAATTAATATGACCCTAAATCATAAATTATAATTAAGCATTATATGTTCTGAATTCTAATATAACTATTAACACACACAAACATACAAACCAAGTATGAATCCTGAACCAACATTCTCAAACATACTGATTCCTAAAAAAAATGTATGACACTTCAACTAACTCATAATCATTCAACAACCACAACCCTCACTAATTAAATTTCTAACACTAATAGAATAACAAACTAATAGCTAACACACTAACAATTAAAGAAATTCTATTTCTAATTTTAAAATAGATGTAATGGAGAGAGAGTGAGAATGTACCTAAATCTGGAGCAGTGGCGATGCTGGAGCGGCAGCGAAGGGGGCTGGGCTGGGTAGAGAGAGAAATGGAGAAGAGGGTTTGAGAGAGAGAGGGTTTTCAAAATGAAGGGGAGAGGGTTCGTGCTCTCAATTTTAGACCTGATTACTGTCAGATTCATCGTTAGATAAATCCGACGGTAACCCACTGCGTGTCACCAAAACGCAATGTTTAACTAATTGTGTTACCATCGGTAACTCTGACAAAAATGTTTGTGCCTATTCTGTACCTTTTTCCTCCAAATATTACCCATAAATTTACCGTCGGTTAAGTAAACCTGCCGGTAACAATTTGACATAACGAATTTCACAACAAAACCCTCCCTAAATCCGTCGGTAAAATCAACGGTAACTCGAGACGCTAAATTAGACGGTAAATCCGATGGTACTCAGTGCTTTTCTCGTAAGTGAAAGCCTATATATCAAAATATAATGATTCGAAATCAACTTAGATTGATCGAGTAATTAGCAATATAGACTTAATTTTTGTCTTATACATATAGTAACTTATTAGCCAATAACTATAATAATTACACTTCAAATTATTCTTTTACAAAATAACATTAAAATTGAATTGCACAGTATGTAGGCATGTAGCTAATTAATTAAAGAGAAAGGTTAAAAGATTAATATTTTTTCTTGTATTTTGTGAATTTAATCCAAAATTGAAGTATGGATATTAAGAGTGTAAGACCCGGTTAATTAATGGTTAATTAACCCATAAATGAGAATTTATTCTAAGCTCGGACCGGTATCTTCGCAACCGGATTTTGAGTCTTGATATTCCTGTTTTTGGCACTCTTTGTATACATATGATCTTGCGTTAGCTTATCCTTTGCTCGTTGTGTTAGTGATCGGAGTGTTGCGCTTTCGAGTTGCGGTTTTTGTTTACCCTTTTTTTTACAAGGCTCCTAGTTATAATCAATCATTCATACTACTATACGTACTAAATTTTTGTTTTAGAGGTCGTAATACCTTGCCATCTCTGAATTATGACTTAAGCATAAGTCTCTGTATGGTAGGGTGTTACAAAGAGAAACCAATTATGCAGAATGATGCAGTAAACCAGAAAATACTTTTCACTCAAGAGTCTCGGAGAAAAATAGAATTGTGTGTGTGATAAGTTTCTATTACAGACTTACTACTCTATTCTAACTTGGACTCACACTATTTGAAGGAGTAAATCCCTATAATAGTCCCTGAGATTCAGCGGATTACTCAATTTGGTCCCTAAGGTTCCAATTTCAACATAGTAGTCTTCCAGACTCAGCTCCGGACACCATAGTGGTCTCTGGATCGATTCCGGTGCTGACTCAGCTGACGAAGTGTTGATGTGGCACTCCTTTGCCACCCTGGAGGTTTCCAATAGCTAGATGACTTGGAAAGATTGTAATTGGACCCAATTTGGTCCCTTTCCCATTATAAAACCCTAATTTATTCTCAATGTTCAGATTGAGTTCCTTTTCTTCTTTTTCTTTTTCTTCTTCTTAATTGAAATTCTTTGATCATCTGCACTTATTAGACATTAATAAACTATTATGGAAAGTGGGAGCATTGCTTCAGGCAGTTTGATAAAGTTACCTTCGAATGGGTACTGTACGAAGACTACTAACCGTGGGAACACAACGCGCGTGCCGGAATGGTGTGGCTGTGGCTGCCATCCGGTTTTGCGATGTCTGGGACAGATTTGAATCTAAACAAACTTTTTTTTGGTTGTCCTAGTTATAATGTGAGTTAATTTGTTAGTGTTGTGTTAAGTTGTTAGTTCTTCTATTTTTTTCTGTAGCATATTTAAATTTTTTGTTTGTTTCAGAGAAATGGGAAGAGGTGGTGTGGGTGGTTTGTGTGGGTAGACACTAGGCAAGATGAAGGTGCCGAAAAACCAGAACTTATTAGTCAAAATGATGAACTGAAGCTAAACTTTGCCTGGAGATTAGCAAAGTTAGAAGATGATGTTAGGAGTAAAAAATGATTCTTTGTTGTAATATTCTGTAAAATTTGAATGCACTTTCTTGTTAGTTTATGTATTTAATGAATGAAATATATGAATGCAAAAATCTAAAGTTGTTATAATAATGTTCTTTTGTTGTTAGTTTATGTAATGAATGAAATATATGAATAAAAAAATCTGAAGTTGTTATAATGAAATATATGCAAAGTATTGATCCTGGAATTGCATCAGATTATGAATGATGCTTGATTCAAGTAATAAGTATAAAGAATGGAAATAATAAATCACCATAAGGAGTCATAATTATATAATCATCAATGTACAAGATACGAAACATAATGCAAAAAGAGTTATGTGGTATAATGTTTACCCACAGTCATAGCCATAGACTAAAAAATAACACTAAAGATTGAACATCTTTAGACTAAAAAATAACACTAAAGATTGAATATCTTTAATCAAACACTGTCTGAGTTTTTCACAAAAAATAAAGGTATATATATTTATATATATATACTGAAGACTTTAGATCATATATATATATAATGATCTAAAGTCTTCAGTTTTTTTCTTTGGAGCCTTGAATTTTGGAGTTGGTACAAATTTTATGTAGTTTGCCATCTTTGCTGTTGTTCTTGAACTAGCACCCCGCATTGAATTGACTGGGATAGATGATGCTAGCGGAGAAGACTTCTTTCTTTATGCCAAATTTAAAGGTCTTGTAGGGACAGCAACCTATGAAGGAAAAAAACAACACTAACTCCTTTTGTAAGAGATGCAGCACTTTTCCATGAGTTCCAATTGTAAGAGATGCAGCACTTTTACCATCATCATCATCATCATCCAAATACACCACTAACTCCTTGCCTACTAATACCTTTGGAATCGAAATACTATGCTCATAGTACACATCAACCACTCCTCCATTCTTCTTATCACAAATGATTATCTTTATTAGTTCCTTGTCACTACTTAATTTCTTTAAACCATTTTCCAAGCCTCTACCAGGAAGGATCCACCAGCAGTGCTTTATGTCAATGCATATACCAACATTCCTTCTTTATTTTTATTGAAATTTTCATAATATTGAGTAACTCATTCATCTACAAAAAATTATAGAAACATAACTTTAGAATGCAAAAATTTGATAAAAATTATTAGAGAAAAGGACAAATAGGTCCCTGACCTTTTGTCCCGCGGACATTTTTGTCCCTGACCATTGAAAAATACTTTTAAGTCCCTGACCTTCACAAAACTTGGGCGGATCAGTCCTTCCGTCCAAATGCCTCCGTCAAGGACTGATCCGTCCAAATGCCTCCGTCAAGGACTGATCCGTCCAAATGCTTCCGTTAGGGACTGATCCGTCCAAGTTTTGTGAAGGTCAGAGACTTAAAAGTATTTTTCAATGGTCAGGAACAAAAATGTCCGTGGGGCAAAAGGTCAGGGACCTATTTATCATTTTCTCAAATTTTTAAGATACAACAGTATAATAACATTCCAATCCATGCAAGCATCTTTTTTAGGTACATTGAATATGGAGCTTATGGAAGGGATGCTATTTCTTGTGCAACACCTTTTATTCTTTTGTAGCATCAAATATAACCTTGATTATTACATGTATCTACCGCAATTTCTATTTTCAACTATTCAGATTTTACTTTATGTAAATTTTAAAGTACATATTCACTTTATGTAATTTTATCCTGTCCCTGTCCTATTAGAAAAAAAAATAATGTAAACCCCAATCCACCAAAAAATGTATGAAACCCTAGCAACTAAAGAAATGCTAACAATCTTCTGCATCAACGATATTAATAACACCACCATTGTACCAAATAATCACCTTTAAAAAAAATGAAGCTTACCTTCATTCACTCGATAATGCCGCATGACCTAGCTTCCAAGTGAGGAGAAGATGATCATACGCACTCCGTCAACGTCACTGTCGTCACGTGACACAAAGAATCCCAAGAAACTGACCTCTAATAGTTTTCCATCGAAGAAGGAAAAAAGAAGAAGAATAAGAACGAGAGTGAAAGTGTAGAAGACGAAAGAGTTCCTCTGTTTGATCAGGCTTATTTTGATGCAACTTTTACACCTAAACGGCATCGTTTTTCCCAAGAATGGGTGCCAAACCAAAACAGCATCATTTTGAGAACTTCCAGGGTGGCAAAGGAGTCCCACATCAGCACTCCGTCAGCTGAGTCAGCATCATAATTGACCTAGGGACCATTATGGTGCCCAGAACTGAGTCTGGAGGACTATTATGGTGAAATTGAAACCTCAAAGACCAAATTGAGTAATCCACTGAATCTCAGGGACTATTATAGGGATTTACTCCTATTTGAAGTACTTAGGTGACTTCTCCTAAGTCATTACTCTCTACACTCGCCCTCAAACTAAGGGTTGGAGCCTGTGAAACCCTGACTTTGTGAGCTAACTCTTCAAATGTAGTGACGAATAAGGGCTTGGTGAGTACATCTGCAACCTGAGAATGAGAAGGTATGTGCACTATTTTAACCAAACCTTTGTTAATTCTATCTCTAATATAATATAAGTCTATCGCAAAATATTTGTTGCGACTATGTAAGACTGGATTCTCAGATAAC
This sequence comes from Arachis ipaensis, assembly GCF_000816755.2. NCBI lineage: Eukaryota > Viridiplantae > Streptophyta > Magnoliopsida > Fabales > Fabaceae > Arachis > Arachis ipaensis. The sequence goes on along the minus strand of NC_029785.2, from coordinate 102,262,007 downwards.
AGCACAACTCCAAGATTATCATAATACACAACTAGAGATGTTGGACTTGTAACTCTGAGCCCTAAGCAATTTTTGCACCCAGATAATCTCAGCTACTGCCTCTGCTAGGCATCGATACTCTGCTTCTGTTGAAGATCTACTGACTGCCTGCTGCTTTTGGCTACTCTAAAATATTGGATTTGGTCCTAGGTAGATGCAATAACCACTCATGGATCTTCTATCATCCAAGTTTGTTGCCCAGTTAGCATCTGCAAAGGCAAAAACTTTATAATCATAATTCTAAAAAAACTGGAGACCATGAGTTATCTTACTTGCTAAGAACCGGAGGATTCTTTTAACGGTTGGAGAGAATTATGCATAAACTGACTAACCCAGTTGACAGCATAGACTATCTCAGGATGTGTGAGAGTGGCATATTGAAGACCTCTTACTACTAATCTATACAATGTAGAGTTCTCAAAATATTGGAGTAGGGACAAAATTTGTTATTTCCATCCAAGCCTTTTTCAATAGATCACAAACACATCTTGCTCGAGAAATATGAAAAGATCTATTTTTTGTAAAGTGAAATTCTAGACCAAGAAAATAACGTAATTGACCAAGTCTTTAAGAGAGAAGATTGAATTCATTTTAGCAATGACACTTTCTGTTTCACTATTGTTGCTTCCTACGATGACTATGTCATCAAGATAGGCTAATAAGTAAATAGTAAAGGCAGAATTTGTTCTAACAAAAAGAGAGGTATCAATTTTTGTATTAGAAAAACCAAGAGTAAGCAAAGTAGATTTAAGTTTTCGGAACCAAGCTCGAGGAGCTTGTTTTAGACCATAAATGACCTTATCTAGTTTACATACCTGTTGATCGGGAAAATATTTTCGATGAAGGTGAATTGTTCGAATCGGTAAAGCGGTCGAAAACATAAGCAATTTTCGAAAAGACACACGCACAAGCGTTAGATGGAGGTTCTCGACACGGTTTCGATTTCAGGACCTTTCGATAAGTTGAGAAAGTCAAATCGAACAAGGTACTCGAGTTAGATAATTGAGATAAGTTATTCGAATAAGTGATTCGAGTAATTATGGAAGTGGAGAAGTTAGTGGCTTCTATCGCGCGAGAAAATCATGGAAAACGTCTAGGCGGGAATGGTTACCAAGAAGAAAGCATTCAAAGTTGTAAATTTGTAATTAATTATAATTAATTGTCAGTTACCAAAAGCAAATTATAAATACTAGAAAGTTTTAGGGAATTAAGGTTGGAACTTTAACTAAGAAAAAATACTCAAGCACACTCATATCCTAGAGAATTCCTGAGTCTGCGATCGAGTTACTTTTCTGTAGGGTTCCTTCCATATTTTTACTCTTTCAATTTATCTTTCTGTAAACTTTATTTTTTCAAGTAAATTTATCTTTCAATTCTTTTTACCTTCACTGTCTGATTTATATTCCTGCACTTTAAATTTTCATGTCAAAGCCCTTCGACCCGGTCAAAGGCACTTTACTATTTTCTTTAATTTCAATGCAAACTTTTCTGTTTTAAGCATTTTCCCTTTTCGAAAGCTTTACTTTTCTTTCCTTTTCTTGAATTATAAATTTTAATTTATTTTTATTCCCAATTCTTGTCTAATCGAAGACACTTTAATGCACTTTTAGAAAACTGGTACCTGCAAAGAGGAGTAGGTTTCGCTCCCAGACCACTAGATATCGAACCACCATCGATTTGCTAAAAATTGACAAAACAAATTGGTACGCCTGGTGGGACAGTTTTAAAACTTCGAAGTGTGTCAAATAAACATTTTGCGGTGTCATTTAGTGTATGCGATTACGAAGTGGAAAGATCGTTCACATGGCTGATGAAATGTCAAATGTGAATGGTGGTTCATCCACCAATGATAGATGATAAACTACTATTTTATGGTTTATCTTGTGCTAATTTAAGTGGTTTTTATTAACTCTCTGCTCACTTATTCATATGATTTGCATTTACATTTTCCTTCCTGATTTTGTGCTATGATTGAAAACATGTTTTTTTGGTCTTAATTTAGCTAATTTTAATCCTCTCTTATTACCATTCGATGCCATGATATGTGTGTTAAGTGTTTTCAGAGATTATAGGGCAGGAATGTCTTAGAGGATGGAAAGGAAGCGTGCAAAAGTGGAAGGAATACAAGAAATTGAAGGAACTGCAAAGCTGTCAGCCCTGACCTCTTCGCACTCAAACGGTCATAAATTGATCTATAGAGGTCCAAATGAGGCGGTTTTAGTTGCATTGAAAAGCTAACATCCGGAGCTTCGAAATGATATATAATTTGCTATAGTGGCCATACAACTAAATGACACACACGCATCATTCTGCAGAAAATAAGCGTATTAGAATTCGCCCCGAGCACTTTCTGGGCTGTTTTTGACCCAGTTCTTGACCCAGAAAATACAAATTAGAGGCTACAGAGTGGAGGAATGAAGAGAGATTCATTAATTATTCATAATTTTAGGTTTTAGATGTAGTTTCTAGAGAGAGAGGCTCTCTCCTCTTTCTAGGTTTTAGGATTTAGGATTTCTCTTAGGTTAGGTTTACTTCTTCTCCATTCTAGGTTCAATGTTCCTTTAATTTGATTTCTCTTCTACTTTTATTTATTCTATTACTTTAGTTTGTTTATTTTCTCAATTTGGTTTATGAACTCCATGTTAGATTTGATTTCATTATTTAATGCAATTTGAGGCATTTCAGATTTATAGGTGCTTTCTTTAATTTATGTGATTGATGCTTTCAATATTTAGATTTCTCTCCTTTTGGCTTTGGTTGAGTAATTGGTGACACTTGAGTTATCAAACTCCATTGTTGATTGATAATTGGAATTCGCTAGTTGATTTGGATCCCTCTAAAGCTAGTCTTTCCTTAGGAGTTGAGTAGGACTTGAGGAATCAAATTGATTAGTCCACTTGACTTTCCTTAGGAGTACAGTCTGGAGAATTTATTGGGAGCCCTGTGATATCAGCTACGTCTAAAAGGGACATTCTGACCATTCTACAAGGGAGGTGAAAGCTGTTAGTTGTTCGATTCCAAAAACACGTCACAGCCCCAATCATCCAAGGGAGTGTTGTAAGTGAGAAATGGGAAAGCCTTAGCAGTTCTTGTATTCCTAAAGCCCCCCAGTCAGCACTTTTCGTGGGTTCAAGGCGTTGGTACTAGGCTGTGAAGTCGAATCCACGAGGATTAATTTTGGGATTATTCCTGAAAGGTTTTTGATTAATGAAGTGGGAGATGTTGAAAGCTTGGTTAATCAACATATCTTCCCCTTCGGCACTAGGGAAGAAAGAAAGTTTTTTGTTTGCCCTCTCTAGGGATTCAATTGGTCCAAGAAAACAATGGGTATCTGCGCCTACTGTGAAGGGGATTAAGATTCTAGTATCATTAATTTGCAGTTGAGGATCGTCAATGACTTCATCATTGACTTGGTTTAGAATACGAAGGGCTGGTGGAGCTGGCGGCGCTATTGCGTGACCTTTACCTTTGTCTTGAGCATTAGCATGAGAAGAGGAAGCGGCCATTGTAGAATAAAGAAAAAAGAAACGAAAGGTTAAATATTTTGTAAGGAGATTTGATGTAAGAAGAATGCAGAGAACAATGAGTTTAGAAAAATTTGAATAAGGGTGAGATTGGTGAATTTAAAGTGTTACTGTAGCCGTTACTGTAGAAGGAATGCAAAAAAATATAACTTCGCGAGGAAGATGAAGTGGAAGGAAGAGGAAGCGTAGATCTTGGAAAACGTCTCGAGTGGGTCAGTATTAATGGGAAGTTAAATGATAGTTATTACTGATTTAAAACTGAAGTTTGAATTTGGATCAAGTATTTTATCTTCCAATAAAGTTATCGAAGGCAAACACATTAATCCAAGGGGAGCAATTTGTTGATCGGGAAAATATTTTCGATGAAGGTGAATTGTTCGAATCAGTAAAGCGGTCGAAAACATAAGCAATTTTCGAAAAGACACACGCGCAAGCGTTAGATGGAGGTTCTCGACACGGATTCGATTTCAGGGCCTTTTGATAAGTTGAGGAAGTCAAATCGAACAACGTACTCGATTCAGGTAATCGAGGTAAGTTATTCGAATAAGTGATTCGAGTAATTATGGAAGTGGAGAAATTAGTGGCTTCTATCGCGCGAGAAAATCATGGGAAACGTCTAGGCGGGAATGGTTACCAAGAAGAAAGCATTCAAAGTTATAAATTTGTAATTAATTGTAATTAATTGTCAGTTACCAAAAGCAAATTATAAATACTAGGAAGTTTTAGGGAATTAAGGTTGGAACTTTAACTAAGAAAAAATACTCAAGCACACTCATATCCTAGAGAATTCCTGAGTCTGCAATCGAGTTACTTTTCTGTAGGGTTCCTTCCATATTTTTACTCTTTCAATTTATCTTTCTGTAAACTTTATTTTTTCAAGTAAATTTATCTTTCAATTCTTTTTACCTTCACCGTCTGATTTACATTCCTGTACTTTAAATTTTCATGTCAAAGCCCTTCGACTCGGTCAAAGGCACTTTACTGTTTTCTTTAATTTCAATGCAAACTTTTCTGTTTTCAGCATTTTCCCTTTTCGAAAGCTTTACTTTTTCTTTCCTTTTCTTGAATTATAAATTTTAATTTATTTTTATTCCCAATTCCTGTCTAATCGAAGACACTTTGATGCACTTTTAGAAAACTAGTACCTGCAAAGAGGAGTAGGTTTCGACTTCCAGACCACTAGATATCGAACCACCATCGATTTACTAAAAATTGACAAAACAATACCATTACCATGATTGTCTGAATATAAGTCAGGGAGGAGTCATAGGTCCCCATTAAGAAACACATAATTAAAGTCGAATTGACGCAAACACCAATCTTTTGAAATTGCTAAATATAAGATGATTCTTATGGTAGTGGGTTTGATTACTGGACTGAAGATTTGTGTATAGTCTATACCTTCTATTTGATGACAACCTTTTGCAACATGCTTGGCCTTATATTTCTTAATGGAATTATCTGGACCACGCTTGATTACAAAAACCTATTTACAACCACTTCTAGGTGCATTCTGTGGAGGATAAACAAAATTTCAGGTTTTGTTTGTCAATAGTGCAGCATGTTCCTCCTTTATAGCATGCAGCCAATGAGGAGTTTTCATGGCTTGAGCAACAGTTTTAAGGACACGATTAACTAGATCTAGATTAGTTGTAGTTGTAAGAAGAGCTCTTGGTTTGTTAATGGTAGATTTTATGAGTATTAGTAGTAGTATAATTAGTGGTAAGTGATGGATTTGGAAGATGAATCTCAATTCCTAAAATAGGAATTGAGTTGGGAGGGAAGATAGGTAAATTTTGTTCTTGTTGAGAAGGAATAAATGAATTTGGGGGTTTTGTAGTGGGTGGATTAGTGCTAGTGATGGCATGTATATTAGTGGCAGGTTGAATTCCATCGGTTGGAATCATGTCTCGTATAGTGCCATAATTTTTTGATGTCAAATTAACAAATTCATGAGTTGCAGAATCAGTCCATAAAGGAATTGGATAATAAAAAATAGAATCAGTGTTAGAAGATGAATTAGAAGTAGAAGTTGAAGTATTTGATATAGAGGAAAACATAGATCAATATAGAAATAATTTTTCATCAAAAATAACATTTTGAGCTATAACAACTTTACCAGTTTTGGTAAGGCATTTATAACCTCTTGATTATGGAGCATAACTAAGGAACAAGCATAATTCAGACTTGAAATCTAGTTTATGTTGATGAAAAGGTCTTAAGTGTGGAAAGCAAGTACAACTAAAAACTTAGAATAGAGTAATCTGTGTTAGTATGATTGAGTATCTCATAAGGAGATTTCAGATTTAAAACCTTAGTTGATAACTTGTTTATTAGAAAAGCTGCTGTTAAAAAAGCATCTTCCCAATATAATTGAGGAAGCTTGGGGAATGGAAAGAAGAGCTAGGCCCATCTCTATGATGTGCCTATGCTTTCTTTCCACCACACCTTGTTGTTGGTGTGTGTAAGGACAAGATAATTGATGTGAGATACCTTGTTCTTGAAGAAATATTATGAAGGAGGTTGAAACAAACTCCTTACTCCTTAGCATTATCTGTTTGAATAAATTTAATGACATGGCCAGTATGCCTTTTCATTAATGATTTGTATTATTTGAAAAGTTGAAAAACATGTGCTTTTGAGGTCAAAAGATATAAGCATGTATAACGAGTAGAAGCATCAACTATACTCTTGTAATACTTGTAACCAGATCTTGATATAATTGGTTTTGGTCCCAAACATTTATAAAAATCAATTCTAAAGTTAAAGAGTAAACAGTATTAGAGTATAAAAAAAGAAGGGAATGCATCTTTTCTATGCAACAAGCTTCACACACATATGAATCCAAAACAGATTGAACAATTATAGGGGATGTGTTACCCAGTCTTTTGTGCCATACATCCAAATTGGATTTACAATTTGCCAAGAAAGAATGAAAAACAGAATTAGGTTAAGGCCTAAGAATAACAAGATTTTCAAAAACATAAAGTCCATTCTTAAGTTGTCCTTGAAGAAGCACTTTCTTGGACTCCTGTGATTTCACAAGACAATTGAAGGGTGAAATTCAAAAGTACATTATTATCTAAGCAAAATTTTGAGACAGTAATTAGATTTTTAGCAAGGGATTGAATATGAAGTACATTCTTTAAGACAAAAGTGTTTCTTGTAGAAGAATTAGTTAACAAAGAATTACAAATGTGTGATATTTTGATACTTGTCCCATCAACAACATACAATCGACCAAGTCCAGTATATTCTGATGAAGAAAGAAGGCTTGAAGCATCAGATGTCAAATGATGACTTGCACTAAAATTTACATACCAAGATTGATCCATAGCAGTGGAAGGAGTTGCAAAAAATGAGTGAGGTTGATTATATAGAGTTGCTATTGGTGGAATAAAAGAAGAAGTGGAAGTATTTGATGATTGAGATATTAAAGAGTTAAAATTGAGGGAGGAATTTCCGTTATAGAAGCAGTATAATGTAGTAAGGCCAGGTCTGCTACAAACTTGACCATTTTGCGATTGCCAAGAGTTTCTGCCTCCTCTAAAAAACCTACCAGATCTACCTCCTCTGAAGAGGATGCTTGACTGAAATTAACCTGTACCATTAATAGGGAAGACTGTTTGAACTTGTCAATTGTGTCTTCATGAGACAGCAACAAATTTTTAACTTCTTCAATGCTGAATAGTTCAAGTTTAACTTGAACAAGGGTTATAAAACTTGAGAATTCTTCAAGAAGGCCTTGAAAAATTGCTTTTATGTAATCTTCATTCGAAAGATTGTAGCCAATTGCAATTAAAGAATCTGCCAGCTTCTTGATTTGAGAAAGGTAGTCAATAATGGTTAAATTTCTTTTCTTTACCTGTCTAAGTTGATTTTTCAATTGCTTGATCTTGGATTTTGTTCTTTATTTAAAATAGAGTTGCATCTTCTTCCAAATTTCAAAAGTTGAAGCACAATAAACAATCATATTCTTGATTGAGGGATCAAATGAAGTCAAGATTCAAGAACTGAGATTATAATTTTGTTGCATCCACTTAGTGTATTTTGCTGAAACTGTCTCAGCAACTTTTGTTCATTAGATTCATATTATGATGGAACTTGTCATTCTTGTATGTGATCTACCAAATTTTGCCCTTTGATGATGAAGATAGCATATTGTTGTTAAGTAACAAAATTTGTATCGTCTAATTTGTTTAAGATAGGAAGAAGAAATTTTTTGGAAGAAACTGAATTAAAAGAGAAATCCATGAATCTCAATCTAATGCTCTTGATACCATGTGAAGATAATCCAAGACTGAAGTATGGAGATTAAGAGAGAAACTAAGGGTTAATAGTCAAATTAGTCCCTGAAAGATAAAGCATTCTTTAAATTCGTCTCTGGAAGGTTTTTTCAATCAAATTGGTCCTTCAAAGATTACGAATTAATCATATCATTCATTTAGTTACTCCACTCACAATTTTTGTCAATGATTGATGATGTAAAATGTTAACTGATAGCATACATGACACAATAACATGTTCAATTAGACGTTGATTAAATATGTTTACGAAATGCTATTTGTACACTAAAATCAGCCACCAATGTATTTGTGTATAAATACATGTGTGGTTTAATTTATTTTCAATGTGTATTTGTATTTCAACATGTATTTTATACTGGTGGCTGACTTTGGTGGCTGATTTTGGTGTACACGTAGTATAACCCTTTTTGTAATTAGAAAAAATGACTAAATTAATAAATTTTCATAGACATATTTGATCAATATTCAATTAGACATATCATGTATTGTATGTGTTATTAATTAACATTTTATAACATCAATCTTTAAAGAAAATTGTTAATGGAGTGACTGGAGGACAAATATGATTAATTCGCAATTTTTGAAGGACCAATTTAATTGAAAAAATCTTTTAGAAATAAATTTAAAAAATATCATATTTTTCAGAAACTAATTTAACTATTAACTGAAAAACTAAAGTAAACTGAAAATACTTATCACTCAAGAGACTCAAAGAAAAATAGAATTGTGTGTGTGCTAATTTTCTATTGCAAACTTATTACTCTATTCCGTGGTTCTGAAAACCGGACCGGACCGGTCGGTTCAACCGGATTAACCAGAAACCGGTCACCTGATCGGTTCGGTTGACACTTAAAACCGTTCTGAAAAAACCGGTGAAAAAACCAATCAAACCGGTGATTAACCGGTGAACCGGCCAAACCGGCTGGGTTTTTAAAGGTTCCGGTTTTTTATTGTTGCTTAAAACGGCGTCGTTTTTTACGCAGACAAAAAAAAAAAGAGAAAACCCATACGGTCAGTGCAGAAGGCTCCCTGCCTCCCTCTCCCTTCACTTTCACAATTCACACAACCTAACCCCAATCAGAGAACTCAGACAAGAGCAACCCCCCACCAACAGCTGCTTCTCACCGACTCATCCTCTTCTCCTCATCGTGGAACATCGCCGTCGCTCGCGTCGCCCACTTTACCATCGCACGTCGGTCATCTTGTCTTCTCGCCTTTTCGTCTCTGTCGCCGGCTCGCCGCCCAAATCGCCTCTCTGCTCGCCTCTCCGTTCTCCGCGGCGAGTGTCCCTGCATGCTTCTTAAATGTCGTCGGCGGTAAACTCCTCGACTCTAACTCTCAATTAGTAGCAGTAGCCAGCAAGTTTACAGCTCCCCAGATCTGAGATCCAGCGTTATCACGGCGGCCAAATCTGAGATCCACCTCTCCTTTCCGTTCACCCACTACTCCATCGATCTGAGATCTGTTTATTTTTTCTTAATGCAGAGTTCAATTTTTGAATTCCTACTGTTGTCAGTATGAGAAATCTTTTCTTTCTTGCTGTTGTGAAAATTGGAATCCTAGGGATTTGGAGCTGAGCTAGCATGAGTTTTGTGGAATCTTGATCTGGAAAAAGCGTTAGAAGCATGCATTTTTTGTAATTTCAGAGCAATTCTCATTGTATCTGAGTGTTTGTGGTGGTTCTTGAAGTTTGTAGTGTTGAATCTTGGATTTGGTTGCTTTTGGAGGAAATGTTAGAGCTCAAGGGCATCCCTACGTAAGCTTGGAAAGAAGAACATTTTTTTTTCTGTATTTTGTGTCTTAAGACTTGTTTTGATGATGTTCAGTATCAACATTTGAGAGACAACTTGTATGCGTTGAGACTGTCTATTGTTAAGATCACTCTTCTGAAACCAAATTCTTAGCCTTTTAATTAAACCGGTTCAACCACGGTTCGACTTCGGTTAACTATTGAACCACTGAACCAATTACTTGACTAGTTCAATGACCGGTCCGGTTTTCGCAACCTTGCTCTATTCTAATTTGGACTCGCACTATTTGTAGTACTTAGGTGACTTTTCCTAAATCATTACCCTCTACATATTTGTCTTATATTCCAACTCTACATTAGCTTTGCTCAAATGCTTCTTATTAGATCAAGAGTGCTACACTCAATTAATACAAGGACAGATCCTGATTATATACTTACTAGTTTTTGATAGATACTTTAAATTTATAAGGGCAATTTCTAATTTTAATTAATCAAATTTGTTATAATATAATATTTGTGATAATAAAGTTTAGATAACATTAGATATTAAAATTTGAATATTTGATTTACACCATAAATATAAAAAAAATTATTGTACTATAATAGGGGTATTGTAAGTTCTACCTTTTTTAGAACACATTAATATTCACTAAGATAGCGTTTGGTGGAGAGACAAAGACAGAATGGATGACACTGAGAAACAGAGACTAAGAGACAGAGATTGAAATAAATCTCAGTATTCTGTTTGGTACAAAATGGGAGACAGGAATTGAAACAAGAATGAAACTCTAATTTAATTTGCACAAAGGGTAAAATTGGAATTAATTAATTGAAATGAGAGTATTTTAGGTATAAAATGTTATTAAAGTTTCAGTCTCCATCTCTAAAAATTTTAGTCCCCTGTGTCCCTACTTTTTGGAGGTACTGAAATACTGAAATTTTGGAGACAGAGACAGAAATTTTAGTACCAGTCTCTGAACCAACAAACATGATACTGAGACTCAGTCTCTCAGTCTCTATCTCATTATCTCAAAACAAACGCTACCTAATAGTCTAATACTAGCATTTTTTTGTTTTTTACTAAAAATATTGACTTCTTAGTATTCCACGTAATTAAATATCATGACAAGAAATTCTTCTTTCTCCAAATATTAACAGAAACTAAATACATCACTTGTGGAAGATATGCCTTAGCAAATGTGGCATGGCATCTCTCTCTAAGTAATGAGATGTTTCTCTTTTTGAGGCTATTGCCGAAAGATAAGGGTGGATAGTGGACTCCTATTTTGTTCACTTTTGGGTTGTGGGCCCATCATATACCGGCCCATTACGTTGCATGACGTTAATGGGCCTCTATTCTTCTGTGCTAAGCCCACCCACCGTCAACACACCACATGTTCTTCTTCCAGAAAACTACATGATAGCTAACATGAGATTGGCAAAGATGATATATTGATGTTTATTTTGATCTCTTAACTTAATGTAAGACTTGAATACCGACAATTGAATTGCCACTAAAAATATAGAAAAAGAAGTTACATAATATTGAAGTAATATAATAAATTAATGTTATTCCATCAATTATGAATATTGACTAGACAGACATTCCAGAAATGAGGTAGGTAGTTTTTATAAACAATAATATCATATCCTCCCACCATAAACTAAAATAAAACAAAGTTTTGTGTAAACAATTCCGCAAAGTATCAAAACAAAAGGATAAGAAAACTTATATATATTAACATAAATTAAATAAATTACAATGTAATTAATAACAAAAATAACTAAGTTTTA
>NC_029785.2:102240878-102250484 GCF_000816755.2 Arachis ipaensis | reverse complement strand
TATAAATTAAAATTCACTCAAGAATTATAATTTTTTTCTTGTTTTAAAAAAAATAAAAAAATAATTTAAATTTTTTTGAGAATTTTAATTTTAATTTTTTCTTCGTTTACAAATTAGATTAAAGAAGTTTGATTTTGAAATCAATTCTCTTACCGAACAAGCTCAATATGACAAATGTCAAAAAAATCTCTATTTATAATTGATTATTTCAATTTATCCAACACCTATTTAGTCCTCTTTTTTCTTCTTATTAAGGGCAAAATTATAAAAGAAAAAAATTTAATTCATATAATAGTTATTTCAAATTAAAGAATTGAATTCTATTCTATTAATATGTTAAAGTAATTCTAAACCATGAAATTAAGTCTCAAATAAAAAAATCCATACATTCTATCCTTAAAATCTTTTTTTTTTTATAATTTTTAAATAAATTCTAAGTCATTTAATTTGCACAACTTTTTTTCTTTCTTTTGTTTAATAAAGATACTTTTAAATAACTCCACGTATGTGGATATAAATGATTTAGTAATTGATAAGGTGGAAGAAAAGCTTAGTCTGTGGAAAGCGAAGACACTCAATAAAGCGGGTAAGCTGGTTCTTATTAAGTCTGTTCTCAATAGTCTACTTATCTACTACCTCAGTTTATACAAGATGCCTAAGGCAGTGGCAGAGAAACTGGTTTCACTACAAAGACGGTTCTTGTGGAGTAAAGAGGATGGGGGAAATGGGATGCGGCTCGTGAAATGAGATCTAGTGATGGCTCCAAAAAAAGCAGGTGGTTTGGGGGTTGGGGATGTGGTGGCTCGGAATACAGCTTTATTGTTCAAGTGGTGGTGGAGGTTTTCGAAAGAGGACTGTCCCTTATGAAAGAAAGTGGTTTGCTCATGTCATCACATGAATCCATCTGAGATGCTGAGTGTCCAGCCTATGCCTACGAGAGGGGGTCCATGGAAGGATATCTGCCTTTTACAAATCACGGAGTCACAGGTGAGGGAGAAGATGATCAACGGCTTGTCTATGGATCTGGGGAATGGTAGAACAATCCAGTTTTGGGAGGATAAATGGTTACGTAGTGGAGCGTTGAAGGATGAGTTCCCAAGGCTTTTCTCGGTCTCAAACCTTAAAGGATCTGTTATAGGGGATTGTGAGTTTTGGGATAGGATAGAGTGGATTTGGACTTTGCAATAGAGGAGTGAATTATTCCAGTGGGAGTTGGAGCTAGTAAACCAATTTCAGGAGAGGTTACATTCAGTTAGGCCAACAAATGAGAGAGAGGATAGCGTGGTATGGAAATTTGATAGGTCAGGTATTTTTTCGACTAACTCTTTTGTGCAGGTGATGCAAACGGAAACTCTTCCAGAGGAAATCTTTAGCTATAGCTTCAATAGTACTATTTGTAGAGGGTTCGTCCCACCAAGGATTGATTTATTTGCTTGGTTTGTGTTGGTTGGCAGGGCGACGACCAAGGACCGCCTGTGTAGATTAGGGGTTCTTGACCGGAATAATAATATGTGTGTATTATGTTATAAGTCTGTAGAGTCTGCCTTTCATTTATTTATTAGTTGTGAGATTGATAAACCACTATTTTATGATTTATCTTGTGCTCAATTGAGTATTTTTATCAATTCTTCACCCACTTATTCATAAGAATTGCATGGTTTTACAATTCCTTCCTTATTATGTGATATATGTGAAAACATGTTTCCTATGCCTTAAAAATATTAATTTTAATTATCCTCTATTACCATTCGATGCCGTGATCTGTGTGTTAAGTATTTTCAGGCTTCATAGGGCAGGAATGACTTAGAGGATAGAAAGGAAACATGCAAAAATGGAAGGAATGCACAAAATGGAGTTTTGAAGAAAATGGCAGCGACGCGCACGCATGGACGATGCGGACGTGTGCCTCGCGCAGAACACAAGTAACACATACGCGGGGCAAGGAAAATCTCCAAACGACGCGCACGCGTGACCCACTCGCACGCGTGACGGATGCCACGTGCAGGAAATTGCAGAAGTCACCCCCAGCGATTTCTGGGCCCTTTTTCGGCCCAAATCCAAGCTGAGAAACACAGAATAAAGGCTGGAGAATGGGGGAATCAATAGGACATTCATTCATTCAACAATTCATTCATTCAACAATTCATCATTCACAATTCTAGGTTTTAAGTGTAGTTTTAGAGGGAGAGAGGCTCTCTCATCTATCTTAGGTTTTAGAATTAGGATTTCTCTTAATTTTAGGATTGCTTCTTCATTCCAGGTTCAATGTTCCTTTAATTTATGTTCTTTTCTACTTTTATTTATTCTAGTGCTTTCACTTGTTAATTACTTATGTTGCCAATTTGGCTTATGAACTCTTCATGTTAGATTTGAATATTCTATTTAATGCAATTTGAGGTATTTCAGATTTATGATTGCTTTATTCCATTTATGATACAAATAATTTAGATTTTTCCCCTTTTGGCTTTGGTCGAGTAATTGGTGACACTTGAGTTGTCAAACTCAGCTGTTGATTGAAAATTAGAAATTGCTGATTGATTTGGATCCGTCTAAAGCTAGTCTTTCCATAAGAGTAGACTAGGACTTGAGGAATTAAATTGATTAGGTTAACTAAGTGGGAGCAATAACAATTCTCATCACACCTGATAAGGATAACTAGGATGGGATTTCCAGTTCTTATACCTTGCCAAGAGTCTTTCTAATTATTAATTTATTTTTTTCTTGCCATTTAAATTACTTGTTCCCTATTTTAAAAACTCAACGATACTTTTCCATAACTAATAATAAATCATACTACCCTGCAATTTCTTGAGAGACGACCCGAGGTTTCAATACTTCGGTTATCAATTTTATTGGGTTTGCTTAAGTGACAAATAAGTTTTTGTATGAAAGGATTATTGCTTGGTTTAGAAACTATACTTGCAACGAGAATTTATTGTGAATTCTAAACCATCAATCTTCCGTTCATCAAAATGGCGCCATTGCCGGGGAATTGCAATTGTGTGCCTTATTATTGGTTATTGTAAATATTTTATTTTTCTTGTTTATTTCTTTTTTTTTATTTTTGTTTTTAATTTTTATTAGTTACTATGAGTTCTCACCCCCGTCGCTTTGAGTTTGGTTCTAATGTTGTTGAAAGGAATGGAAGCTATAACAGGAACGTGCATCAAGGTTAAAATAATCGAAGATGGAAGGAGCCACGATGATCTGATCAACTCTTTCGGCAACAACACCTTCCAAGATACCATGGACAACGACCATTCTACAATGCATGCCAAGACAATAGTTATGGTGGACCCCCTTGTGACAAACCGCCTCCACCAAATTACTATAGTCAAGAGCCATTCCGAGGTGCATACCAAGATGATAGATATGGTGGACCCCCTTGTAGTTACCAACAAGCCCCATCATATGCCTATAAACCACCTCCTCAACATAGCTTCGAACCACCATACTCACATGCCAATCACAACCATTCACCCCTATATGACTATAACCTTTATCCGCCCCAATTCCAATCCAATTACTCCCAAGAACCACCACTTCCATATGCACCATGTCCATATCCATCAACCCAAGAATCACAGGCTCGCCTCAAGGAAACAGTATATCAATTTCATGCAACCCTTCACCAACTGGAGCAAGCGATAAATCAATTAGCTTTCCGACGTTCGAGCACTCAAGGAACTCCCATGGCTTCATGTGGAGAATCTAATGAAGAACGTAGCATGAAGGAGACACTAGGAGCTCTGAGTGACAGTACGGAGCATGACTTTGTACTGAAACAAGTAGAGGAAGCTGAAATTATCAAGGAAGAAGAATTGGTTTGAAGACTTAGGAGACACTGAACCTCCATGGAAATCAAGAGTTGTGGAAAATTCTGCCCAGAAATTTGCAGTTGATGCTAAGGAGGATAGTGCACAACCCCCAAAGCATGAACCTTATGAAGAACTGGACGGAACAAATCAAGAAGCAAGTTTTCTTGGTAATAATGATCATGAATCAAGCTCTCCTAGTGATGAACTTGCAGTCGTAATTGAATTCTTTGAGACTGAAGAATCTGCCCCAAGTGAATATGAAGATGATGTAGAGGTAGATTTTTCTCAACCTCCAACTTATGACTTGAGTGATGAGGAAGAAACTGAAGATTTTGATCAAGACGAGGTTGCAGTTGAAAAGGTTTGTAAGAAAGTGGAACTATTCACAGAGGAGTACAAGGAAGTGGAGCTTGAAGAACCACTGGAAACACCTCTCCCACGGCCATTACCACCTAATACAAACTTCAAGTGTGTAAAATCCTTAGTCTTTATCTTCACCTTTCCACTTGAATATGGTTTGTTTGAAACCGATGGCCAGCTTAGAGCTCTTTGTGGCTTTAAGAGTAAGAGGGAGATGGTTAGTGATAGAAGTTGGCATCCAAAGTTCAATATGGTTCCACGCTCCACTTTGAAGTGTAAGGATTGGTATAGAGCTCGATTGAATAGGTCTCATAAGATGTTTGGTCATCTTAGTGAGAGTTCAAATCTTATATTGCCCGGTTGGAATAATGTAGATAAAAGCGAAGACGAGTACAAAAGCAAGGTTTGGGATCCTGGAATTTATTCTGATAATCAACACCTCTAGAGCCTGAAAACCTGCTTTAACTTGCTCAAAGGCTTTACGTGCCTAGTATGGGACCCCGAAGGCTATTGGAATTGTAAACGTTGGTGGAAATTTCTGGATGAGTTCAAGCACAAGCCACCATAAAAGGGTACTCTTCAAATGTCCAACTTAAGGACTTTAACTAAAAGTGTTAGGTGGGAGACAACCCACCACGGTATGATCGTTCTTTTTTCAATTTTAATTTTATTTTGTTTTGTTTGTTTTTAGTTTCATTTTATTTTATTTTATCTTATTTTTCCTAGAATCATTCATAACATCCGCATCAGCATCTGCATCTTGCATTCTGAATATTTAAAAAAAAAATCACACCACGCGTGCGAATGGGCCACGCGTGGGCGTCGATTTCAAATCGACGTTGCCATCCAACGCCCAGAAAGTTGGGCTAGAATCGTGCGGCTGGTATGCGTTAGGTATAATTTGGGCCACGCGTACGTGTCGTTGACAATTTTTCCCCCTAATTGAAACAGAGAGTTGCGCCAAAACGACGCTGGATTTGTGCGTTTAGCACAATTCTAGTCGACGCGTACGCGTGCTCTACGCGTACACGTCATTTTCATTATCCTCCATTTACGCGTTGGTATGCGAAATTGTTACTCTGAGGTTGTAAAATTTGTTGTTCGTTCTCTCCCTGGCAATGGCGCCAATAACTGGTGCACAATACCATGGTCCAAACATAACTTCACAAATTCGCACAACTAACCAGCAAGTGCACTGAGTCGTCCAAGTAATAAAACCTTACGTGAGTAAGGGTCGATCCCACGGAGATTGTCGGCTTGAAGCAAGCTATGGTCACCTTGTAAATCTCAGTCAGGCGGATATCAAATGGTTATGGAGTTTTCGAATAATAATAATAAATAAACAGAAAATAAAGATAGAAATACTTATGTAATTCATTGGTGAGAATTTCAGATAAGCGTATAGAGATGCTTTTGTTCCTCTGAATCTCTTCTTTCCCGCTGTCTTCATCCAATCAGTCTTACTCCTTTCCATGGCAAGCTTCCTGTAAGGGCATCACCGTTGTCAATGGCTACATCCCGTCCTCTCTGTGAAAATCGTCCAAATGATCTGTCACGGCATGGCTAATCATCTGGAGGTTCTCGATCATACTGGAATAGGATTCACCCTTCTTTTGCGTCTGTCACTACGCCCAGCACTCGCGAGTTTGAAGTTCGTCATAGCCATCCCTTCCCAGATCCTACTCGGAATACCACAGACAAGGTTTAGACTTTCCAAATCTCAGGAATGGCCATCCATGGGTTCTAACTTATACCACGAAGATACTAATAACTCGGACTCGGTCCCCTGTATTAGATATCTAAGAGATACTCATTCTAGCTTGTTTGCATGTAGACTGGAAGTGTTTGTCAGGCACGCGTTCGTGAGTGAGAATGATAATGAGCGTCACATAATCATCACATTCATCATGTTCTTGGGAACGAATGGATATCTTAGAAGCGGAATAAGTTGAATTGAATAGAAAAACAGTAGTACTTTGCATTAAATCATGAGGAACAGCAGAGCTCCACACCTTAATCTATGGAGTGTAGAAACTCTACCGTTTGAAAATACATAAGTGATGAAGGTCCAGGCATGGCCAAATGGCCAGCCCCCAACATGATCAATATGATCCAAAGATGGTTCAAAGATCATAAGATCATAAGATGTCTAAAAGACTAGTAAAAAGTTCTATTTATACTAAACTAGTTACTAGGGTTTACAGAAATAAGTAATTGATGCATAAATCCACTTCCAGGGCCCACTTGGTGTGTGCTTGGGCTGAGCTTTAGCTTTCCACGTGTAGAGGCTTCTTTTGGAGTTGAACGCCAAGTTGTAACGTGTTTTTGGCGTTCAACTCTGGTTCGTGACGTGTTTCTGGCGTTTAACTCCAGACTGCAGCGTAGAACTGGCGTTCAACGCACTTTTGCGTCGTATAAACTCGGTTAAAGTATGAATTATTGTATATTGATGGAAAGCCCTGGATGTCTACTTTCCAACGCAATTGGAAGCGCGCCATTTTGAGTTCTGTAGCTCCAGAAAATCCACTTTGAGTGCAGGGAGGTCAGAATCCAACAGCATCAGCAGTCCTTCTTCAACCTCTGAATCTGATTTTTGCTCAAGTCCCTCAATTTCAGCCAGAAAATACCTGAAATCATAGAAAAACACACAAACTCATAGTAAAGTCCAAAAATGTGAATTTAACATAAAAACTAATGAAAACATCCCTAAAAGTAACTAGATCCTACTAAAAACATACTAAAAACAATGCCAAAAAGCGTATAAATTATCCGTTCATCACAACACCAAACTTAAATTGTTGCTTGTCCCCAGGCAACTGAAAATTAAATAGGATAAAAAGAAGAGAATATACTATAAATTTCAAACTATCAATGAACATAGCTCCAATCAGATGAGCGGGACTTGTAGCTTTTTGCCTCTTAAATAGTTTTGGCACTCACTTTATCCATTGAGGTTCAGAATGATTGGCATCTATAGGAACTCAGAGTTCAGATAGTGTTATTGATTCTTCTAGTTCAGTATGTTGATTCTTGAACACAGCTACTTTATGAGTCTTGGCCGTGGCCCTAAGCACTTTGTTTTCCAGTATTACCACCGGATACATAAATGCCACAGACACATAATTGGGTGAACCTTTTCAGATTGTGACTCAGCTTTGCTAAAGTCTCCAATTAGAGGTGTCCAGGGTTCTTAAGCACACTCTGTTTTTGCTTTGGACCTTGACTTTAACCGCTCAGTCTCAAGTTTTCACTTGACACCTTCACGCCACAAGCACATGGTTAGGGACAGCTTGGTTTAGCCGCTTAGGCCAGGATTTTATTCCTTTAGGCCCTCCTATCCACTGATGCTCAAAGCCTTGGGATCCTTTTTTATTTACCCTTGCCTTTTGGTTTTAAGGGTTATTGGCTTTTTGCTCTTGCCTTTTGGTTTTAAGAGCTTTTGGATTTTTCTGCTTGCTTTTGCTCTCTCTTTTTTTTTTCGCTATTTTTTTTCTCTTTTTTTATCTGCAAGCTTTGTTCTTTGCTGCTTTTTCTTGCTTCAAGAATCATTTTTATGATTTTTTAGATTATCAAATAACATGTCTCCTTGTCATCATTCTTTCAAGAGCCAACATATTTAACATTCTTAAACATCAAATTCAAAAGACATATGCACTGTTCAAGCATTCATTCAGAAAACAAAAAGTGTTGTCACCATATCAAAATAATTAAACTAAGTTCAAGGATAAATTCGAAACTCATGTACTTCTTGTTCTTTTGAATTAAACATTTTTCATTTAAGAGAGGTGATGGATTCATATTCACTACTTTAAGGCATAGACACTTAAATACTAATGATCATGTAATGAAGACACAAATATGGATAAACATTTAACATAGAAAATGAAAAACAGAGAATATAAGAACAAGGAATGAGTCCACCTTAGTGATGGTGGTGTTTTCTTCTTGAGGAACCAATGATGTCCTTGAGCTCTTCTATGTCTCTTCCTTGTCTTTGTTGCTCCTCCCTCATTGCTCTTTGATGCTTCTATCCTTAGTTGCTCCCAATAATTGCGTGGGGGGAAAATGTATCCCCTGAGGTATCTCAGGGATCTCTTGATTTGCAATCAAATGTTCTACCACTGAGCTATAGACCCTTGAGATGAATCTTTCCATCTCCCATGACTCGGAGGTGGAAGCTTTTGTCTTCCCTTTCCTCTTTCTAGAGGTTTCTCTGGCCTTAGGTGCCATCAATGATTATGGAAAAACAAAAAAAAAAACTTATGCTTTTACCACATCAAACTTAGAATTTTGCTCGCCCTCGAGCAAGAGAAGAAAGAATAGATGAAGAAGAAGATGTGGAAAAAAACTAGGATTATGAGGAGGGAAGGTGGGGGTCCTGTGGGATCCACAGATCCTGAGATGATCCTTTGAGGTTCACAGATCTTGAGGTGTCAAGGATTTACATCCCTGCACCAATTAGGCATGTAAAATGCCTTTGCATGCAATTCTGGCGTTTAAACGCCGAACTGATGCTTGTTCTGCGTGTTCAACGCCCAGATGCAACATATTTCTGGCGTTGAACGCCAGCTTCATGCTTGTTTCTGGCGTTTAGCGCCATCTCCATGCTCTGTTCTGGCGTTGAATGCCAGCCAGATGCTCCTTACTGGCGTTTGAACGCCAGTGAACTCCTCCTCCAGGGTGTGCTGTTTTTTTTGCTGTTTTTGATTTTTCTTCAATTTTTTCAGTTGTTTTTGTAACTCCACATGATCATGAACCTATGAAGACATATAACTAATGAAAAACATAATTAAATAAAAATTGGGTTGCCTCCCAACAAGCGCTTCTTTAATGTCAATAGTTTGACAGTGGGCTCTCTTGGAGCCTAACAGATGTTCAGAGCATTATTGAGACTTCCCAACACCAAACTTAGAGTTTGGATATGGGAGTTCAACACCAAACTTAGAGTTTGGTTGTGGCCTCCCAACACCAAACTTAGAGTTTGACTGTGGGGGCTTTGGTTGACTCTGCAGTGAGAGAAGCTTTTTATGCTTCTTCTCCATGGGTACAGAGAGAGATCCTTGAGTTTTAAACACAAGGTTGTCCTCATTTAATTGAAGGATCAATTCTCCTCTGTCCACATCAATCACAACTCTTGCTGTGGCTAGGAAGGGTCTTCCAAGAATGATGGATTCATCCTCATCCTTCCCAGTATCTAGGATTATGAAATCAGCAGGGATGTAAAGGCCTTCAACCTTCACTAACACGTCCTTTACTTGTCCTTTACTAACCCTGTAATAGTAGAGATGGCAGACAAATCTATGAAAATGGCTTATGGACAAGTAGAGGACGTGTTAGTAAAGGTTGAAGGCCTCTACATCCCTGCTGATTTCATAATCCTAGACACTGGGAAGGATGAGGATGAATCCATCATCCTTGAAAGACCCTT
>NC_029785.2:102234739-102240221 GCF_000816755.2 Arachis ipaensis | reverse complement strand
GGGTCCTTATTCAATTGAAGGACTAGTTCACCTCTGTCAACATCAATCACAGCTCTTGCTGTGGCTAGGAAGGGTCTTCCAAGAATGATGGATTCATCCTCATCCTTCCCAGTATCTAGGATTATGAAATCAGCAGGGATGTAAAGGCCTTCAATATTTACTAATATGTCCTCTACTTGTCCATAAGCCTATTTTCTGGAATTGTCTGCCATCTCTAATGAGATTCTAGCAGCTTGCACCTCAAAGATTCCAGTTTCTCCATTACAGAGAGTGGCATGAGGTTTATTCCTGACCCAAGGTCACATAGAGCCTTCTCAAAGGTCATGGTGCCTATGGTACAAGGTATTAGGAACTTTCCAGGATCCTGTTTCTTCTGAGGCAATCTCAGTTGATCCAATGCATTTAGTTCATTGGTGAACAGGGGAGGTTCATCTCCCCAAGTCTCATTACCAAATAAATTGGCATTCAGCTTCATGATTGCACCAAGGAACTTGGCAACTTGTTCTTCAGTGACATCCTCATTCTCTTTAGAAGAAGAATACTCATCAGAACTCATGAATGGCATAAGGAGATTTAATGGAATCTCTATGGTCTCTAGATGAGCCTCAGAGTCTTTTGGTTCCTCAAAGGGATACTCCTTATTGATCATTGGACGTCCCAGGAGGTCTTCCTTCTTGGGATTCACGTCCTTCCCTTCCTCTCTAGGTTCGGCCGTGTTGACTATGTCAATGGCCTTGCACTCTCCTTTTGGATTTTCTTCTGTATTGCTTGGGAGAGCATTAGGTGGCATTCAGAGTATCAATTTCAAGAACTCCCTTCTTCTGAGGCGTCCCATTACTCACAGGATTCCTCTCAGAAGTGTACATCAACTGGTTATTAGCAACCATGTCAATGAGTTCTTGAGCTTCTGCAGGCGTTTTCCTTAGGTGAATGGATCCACCTGCAGAAGTATCCAATGACATCTTAGCTAATTCAGACAGGCCATCATAGAATATATCCAGGATGGTCCATTCTGAAAGCATGTTAGAAGGACACTTTTTGGTCAGTTCCTTGTATCTCTCCCAAGCTTCATAGAGGGATTCACCTTCTTTCTGTCTGAAGGTTTGAACATCCACTCTAAGCTTACTCAGCTTTTGAGGAGGAAAGAACTTGGCTAAGAAAGCCTTGACCAGCTTATCCCAAGAGTTCAGGCTATCCTTAGGTTGAGAGTCCAACTATATTCTAGCTCTATCTCTTACAGCAAACAGGAAAAGCATGAGCCTGTAGACTTCAGGATCTACTCCATTAGTCTTAACAGTATCACAGATCTGCAAGAATTCAGTTAAGAACTGAAAAGGATCTTCAGATGGAAGTCCATGAAACTTGCAGTTTTGCTGCATCAAAGAAACTAATTGAGGTATCAGCTCAAAATTGTTTGCTCCAATGGCAGGAATGGAGATGCTTCTTCCATGTAAATTGGAATTAGGTGCAGTAAAGTCACCAAGCATCCTCCTTGCATTAGTATTATTTTTGGCTGCCATCTCCTCTTCCTGTTCGAAAATTTCTGTAAGGTTATCTCTGGATTGTTGTATTTTAGCTTCTCTTAGTTTTCTCTTCAGAGTCCTTTCAGGTTCAGGGTCTGCTTCAACAAGAATGTTCTTGTCCTTGCTCCTGCTCATATGAAAAAGAGGGAACAGAAAAATAATAATAATAGGGATCCTTTTTACCCATGTATGGAGGTTCCCCTGTGTGAGTAGAAGAAGAAAAGAATGTAATGTAAAGAAGGGAGAAGAGAAAATTCAAACATAGATGGCAGAGGGGGTTCGAATTTGGGTGAGATGAAGTGTTAGTAGATGAATAAATAAATAGAAGGAGATGAGAGAGAAGGAGGATTTTTCGAAAATAAAATTTTGAAAAGGGGTTAGTGATTTTCGAAAATTAGGAATGAAATCAAATTAAAATTAAAAATTGAAACAATTAGTTAATTAAAAAGAATTTTTGAAAAAGAGGGAAGAGATTTTCAAAAATTAGAGAGAGAGAGTTAGTTAGGTAGTTTTGAAAAAGATAAGAAACAAACAAAAAGTCAATTAGTTAGTTGAAAAAGATTTGAAAATCAATTTTGAAAAGATAAGAAGATAAGAAGTTAGAAAAGATATTTGAAAATCAAATTTTTGAAAAAGATAAGATTTAAAAAAAAAGATATGATAAGAAGATATAATTAGAATTAGTTTTGAAAAAGATTTGATTTTTAAAATCATAATTAATGACTTGACTCACAAGAAATCACAAGATATGATTTTAGAATTTAAAGTTTGAATCTTTCTTAACAAGTAAGTAACAAACTCGAAATTTTTGAATCAAAACATTAATTGATGATGTGATTTTCGAAAATATGATATAAAATTAAGAAAAATATTTTGAAAATATTTTGAAAAAGATTTTTGAAAATTTCAAAAATAAAAAATGGAAAAGATATGATTTTTGAAAAAGATTTGAAAAAGATAAGATTTTTAAATTGAAAATTTGATTTGACTCATAAAAACAACTAGATTTTAAAATTTTTTGAAAAAGTCAATCCAAATTTTCGAAATTTTAAGAGAGAAAAAGGAAAAGATATTTTTTTGATTTTTTGAATTTTTAATGATGAAAGAGAAAAACATGAAAAATACTCAATGCATGAGAATTTTTAGATCAAAACAATGAATGCATGCAAGAACACTATGAATGTCAAGATAAACACCAAGAACACTTTGAAGATCAAGATAAACATAAGACTTATTTTTGAAAATTTTTAATGAAAGAAAAACATGCAAGACACCAAACTTAGAAATTTTTCATGTATAGACATTATGAATGCAAGAATGCATATGAAAAACAAGAAAAGACACAAAACAAGAAAATATGAAGATCAAACAAGATGACTGGCCAAGAACAACTTGAAGATCATGAAGAACACTATGAATGCATGAATTTTCGAAAAATGCATAAATTTTTAGAAAAAATACAATTGACACCAAACTTAAAATTGACTCAAGACTCAAACAAGAAACACAAAATATTTTTGATTTTTATGATTTTATGATTTTTTTTGGATTTTTTCGAAAATTAGTGTGAAAAAGAAAAATAAGGATTCTAAAATTTTTAATATGAATTCCAGGAATCTTGCACTGTTAGTCTAAAGCTCCAATCTGAGGGTTAGACATGGCTTAATAGCCAGCCAAGCTTTAGAAGATACAAATCAGGCATACAACAACTGAAACTTCATCCAACTTCATATACTTATAAGTGGAAACCTCAATCTAAAAGAGTTAGACATGGCTTTACAGCCAGCCAGGCTTCTACATGCTTCATGAAACACTAGAATTCATTCTTAAAAATTTTGAATAATTTTCGAAAACAAAAGGAAATTTTTTTTTGAAAAATTTTTGAAGAAATATTTTTGAAAATAAAACAAAAAGAATATTACCTAATCTGAGCAACAAGATGAACCGTCAGTTGTCCAAACTCGAACAATCCCCGGCAACGGCGCCAAAAACTTGGTATGCGAAATTGTTACTCTGAGGTTGTAAAATTTGTTGTTCCTTCTCTCCCTGGCAATGGCGCCAATAACTGGTGCACAATACCATGGTCCAAACATAACTTCACAACTTCGCACAACTAACCAGCAAGTGCACTGGGTCGTCCAAGTAATAAAACCTTACGTGAGTAAGGGTCGATCCCACAGAGATTGTCAGCTTGAAGCAAGCTATGGTCACCTTGTAAATCTCAGTCAGGCGGATACCAAATGGTTATGGAGTTTTCGAATAATAATAATAATAATAAATAAACAGAAAATAAAGATAGAAATACTTATGTAATTCATTGGTGAGAATTTCAGATAAGCGTATAGCGATGCTTTCGTTCCTCTGAATCTCTGCTTTCCCGCTGTCTTCATCCAATCAGTCTTACTCCTTTCCATGGCAAGCTTCCTGTAAGGTCATCACCGTTGTCAATGGCTACATCCCGTCCTCTCTATGAAAAAGGTCCAAATGCTCTGTCACGGCATGGCTAATCATCTGGAGGTTCTCGATCATACTGGAATAGGATTCACCCTCCTTTTGCGTTTGTCACTACGCCCAGCACTCGCGAGTTTGAAGTTCGTCACAACCATCCCTTTCCAGATCCTACTAGGAATACCACAGACAAGGTTTAGACTTTTCGGATCTCAGGAATGGCCATCCATGGGTTCTAACTTATACCACGAAGATACTAATAACTCGGACTCGGTCCCCTGTATTAGATATCTAAGAGATATTCATTCTAGGTTGTTTGCATGTAGACCGGAAGTGTTTGTCAGGCACGTGTTCGTGAGTGAGAATGATGATGAGCGTCACATAATCATCACATTCATCATGTTCTTGGGAACGAATGGATATTTTAGAAGCTTAATAAGTTGAATTGAATAGAAAAATAGTAGTACTTTGCATTAAATCATGAGGA
This sequence comes from Arachis ipaensis, assembly GCF_000816755.2. Taxonomy (NCBI): domain Eukaryota; kingdom Viridiplantae; phylum Streptophyta; class Magnoliopsida; order Fabales; family Fabaceae; genus Arachis; species Arachis ipaensis. The sequence goes on along the minus strand of NC_029785.2, from coordinate 102,235,763 downwards.
ATAGCAGAGCTCCACACCTTAATCTATGGAGTGTAGAAACTCTACCGTTTGAAAATACAAAAGTGATGAAGGTCCAGGCATGGCCGAATGGCCAGCCCCAACGTGATCAATATGATTCAAAGATGGTTCAAAGTTCATAAGATCATAAGATGTCTAAAAGACTAGTAAAAAGTTCTATTTATACCAAACTAGTTACTAGGGTTTACAGAAATAAGTAATTGATGCATAAATCCACTTCCGGGGCCCACTTGGTGTGTGCTTGGGCTGAGCTTTAGCTTTACACGTGCAGAGACTTCTTTTGGAGTTGAACGCCAAGTTGTAACGTGTTTTTGGCGTTCAACTCTGGTTCGTGACGTGTTTCTGGCGTTTAACTCTAGACTGCAGCATAGAACTGGCGTTCAACGCCCTTGTGCGTCATCTAAACTCGGCCAAAGCATAAACTATTATATATTTCTGGAAAGCCCTGGATGTATACTTTCCAAAGCAATTGGAAGCGCGCCATTTTGAGTTCTGTAGCTCCAGAAAATTTACTTTGAGTGCAGGGAGGTCAGAATCCAACAGCATCAGCAGTCCTTCTTCAACCTCTGAATCTGTTTTTTACTCAAGTCCCTCAATTTCAGCCAGAAAATACCTGAAATCACAGAAAAATACACAAACTCATAGTAAAGTCCAGAAATGTGAATTTAACATAAAAACTAATGAAAACATCCCTAAAAGTAACTAGATCCTACTAAAAACATACTAAAAACAATGCCAAAAAGCGTATAAATTATCCGCTCATCACGCATTCGTGTCAATGACGCTTTCGCATCGTGGCACTTCCACTTCATCCACGCTCTCGCGTGACCCACGCATCCGCGTGGATTTGAAATCACTTAACCCCCCCGACGCGGAAACCCTAACCCCAGCGTCACCCTTTTTCCCCCTCCCCAACGTTCCACCTCCATCTATCTCTTCTCCCCCCAACCTCCCACTGCCACCGCCGCCTAGCCCCCCACAGCGCCGCTGCCGCCACCTGTCGCCG
>NC_029785.2:102229841-102234585 GCF_000816755.2 Arachis ipaensis | reverse complement strand
CTCTGCCTCCACCGCGGCCAAACCAGACCCGCCGCCACCACCCAGACTGCCGGCAACAACCACCCCAATGCCACCCTCACCTCCTCACCCCCTTCTTCTCTTCTCCCCTCCATATCCCTCTTTCACCCCCTGCCACCACCGCGGGACTCCCAGTACTGCCGTGCCGTATCCCCTCACCGCCGTGCCGCCCACCAGCACCACCACCCTAGCACCCTCTCTCTGCACTCAATTTCTGTCACTGCGCACACCAGGTTCCACTACACTCTGATTCCTTTCCCGTTCCAGTTAGTTAGTTTGCATTTTTTTTTCAATTCTGTTCAAATTAGGATAGTTAGAGATGCATGTTTGTAGTGGATTTTAGGTGGTTAGGTAGCTAGGATGTGGTTAGTGGATTTAGGCCTGATAATTGCGCCATTCTTGCTGCTTGCTTTATCTGTTTCACAATTTTGAAATTGCTGTGCTGTTGATGGTGCTCATATGCTGTTCATTACTGTTTAATGCTGTTTTGATATTGTTCCATTTAAATTGCAATTCTTGCTGCAGATTGAATTTGTTTTTTCTAAATTCATGTGACTTGCTATTTGATACTCTTTTATGAACTACTTTAATGTCATATGAACTGAATTTCTGCTGCTGTTTACTACCCGAGAACATCCAATTTATAGCCAGAATGCTGCCCGATTTTTCCGCACATTGTTTCACTCAAGTCCCATTCATAAATTGGCTTTGGTACTTTTGAACTCTGCAATAATTGGTTTCAACCAAGCCAATTCATGGATAAATGGGCTAGCATTCCTAATCATTCTGGTTCCCTTCTTAGTTAAATCGCATTATTGATGATTTTATTCATTTTGCACTTCTTTTTATCATCATTAATCTGCATTCTCTGCTTGAATGTGAGTTGCTGGTTCTTCAAGTTTATGCAATTTTTGTTAATCAGGAACTACAATACCATGCCACTCACTTTAACTACACTTTTTAACTCTTAACTGTATTAACCTTCTAACCTCTCTCTTAGTTTTCAACTAACTACTTTCAACCTATTTCAAAGCATGATTATTATTGTTCCTGATAAACAAGCATCTCGCATATCATCGATCTTGGATTGTGATTTTTATTTTAATTCTTTGACTTTTAGCTTGCATACAGTCCAAAATTCTACATCTATCAAACTCACTTTATGCTTCTATTGTTATTCTATTCCTCTTTTGCCCAGCTATGCTTATATTGCTCAAATACTATTTGCTTACCTGTTTTCCTGCTTTAGTTTAATAAACTGTATCCTGGAACTTTTGCTTTTCAGGATGTCTGACCCAAACGGCAAAGAAAAAGCCAAAACAGGCACAGGAAAAAGGAAAAGAGGAGAGTCTTCTATGGCTATCCTGGATATCCTGCATGATGATTCCTGGCGGGAGAAGAATTTTACTCCGTAGGAAAAAGCTGACCAGTTAGTGCCTGCAACCGACCCAGTCAAGTTTGCCAACCGATACTGTGAACTGAAGTATCCAGTCTTTGCAACTTCAAGGAACTTATATCTAGAAAAGACCCTCCGAATTCCATCTGATCCACAGGTCCCTTTACAGACAGAGCCTCCACTTCAGCAGGCAGATCCCCTGTAATACCCGGTCTAACCGAAATTTAGTAAATAATAAGTTAAATAGGAGTGAATATGGTTGGAATATTTGGCAATTGGAATTTGATAATTTAAATACGATATTTGGATTCAGTGAATTTTTCCGAGTCGGAAGCATACTTTGACGGGACATAACTTGGACTACGGATCTCTGTTTTGTGCCAAATCTGTTTAGAAATGAAATTGGATCTGGGATGTCCATGCCGTTTGAAGAACGGGTGAAAAATGATTTAAAATGAGAAATTTATGTCCGTCGGAAGATTGGGGGTTGAATCTGTAAATTCTGCAGCTTTTAACTTAGAAAATTTTTAGCAGAATGACCCTCCACGCGTAGGCGCACTTGGCGCGTACGCGTCGTTCTTCAAGAAGACACTATCCACGCGTGCGCGTGGTGTGCGTGGGCGCGTTGATGCGCTGCTCCAAATGCCCAGCTATTTTCCCGAGAGTTATGCCAGAGTTGTGCCAGTTTTGTGCCTGGGGCGCAAGAGCACCCACGCGTACGCGTGGCTGACGCTTGCGCGTCGTTTGGCTATTTTTCAACCCGCGCGTCCGCGCGTATGACGCTTGCGCGTCGATGAGTTTTGTGGCCATCCACGCGTGCGCGTGGAGTGCGCGTATGCGTGGCCCTGTTTTCATGCCAAAGTTGATTTTTGAGTTTTAAAAGCCAAATCTCAAACTTCTAAGCCTCCGATCTCACCTCTTATGTATTAAATCATTTTGATATGCCTAGCAATGAGCTAGGGGATGTGGTAACTTGCGAGTGAAGCAAAGGGAAAAGTTATGATCAATGATGATCAAAGATGATTATATGAGATATGGAGGATGACGGTGGAAGTACCGTGTATGCCATGAGCCGGAGGGCTATATTTATTGATAAATGGCCCGTTCTTGATTGGACCATGAGCCGGATGGCTGAGTTATTGCCGGGTTACGGCAAGGCCATTATTGTTTATGGCTGAGTATAAATGCATATATGATTAATGAATGAATATGTTAAATGGATAATAATGAAAAATATTGAAATGTGATGTGCGACCCCGGGCAGTAGGCAGTGGCGTTATCCACTTGCTCTGGGTATGATACGGAAAAGGAGGATTATGATAAACGAGTTTAATCGTGGGGTTTTGAATAAATGTGTATTTGTGATACCTGGGTAGTAGCAAGGGTCGTGGTTCGTCCCGTTTGCTCCGGGTCATTGTCTGAGGATTGATAATAATGAAGGGTCTATATAACCGACAGATGATATCATCAGCCATAGGGCAGACATTCATCATTTTCATATGTTTGAATTGTTTGGGTTTGCCATTTGTCTTGGATTTCTACATTATATATGCCATGTTACCTGACTATATGCTATTTGTTCTACTTGTATCATGTTTGTGTATTACTTGCCTGTATTGCTTGTGTTTGTACAACTGAGAGGCCCCTCATGCTGGTGTTGGTGGGTGTGAGGGCTGTTCTTGATGGGATGCATTGATGATGCGATTGCATGATGATGTATTGATATAGAACTGCTGAGGCAGAATAACTGGTGATGGTTTTGCTTATGATTCTGAGTCTGATTCGTGGAAGAGTCAGCGAGTTGGGAAACATGTGAAACATGAATTGAATTTAGCACTCCCTTATGACAGTTACCTATTCATGGATTAGTGAGAACCTAGGATGAATAATTGGTGAAGAAGTTTAGGATGCTTAGTGAGTTTTTGTTGCAGTACATTGAATTTATTTGGCACTTTTACCGTACTGGGAACCCATGGGCCCGGGGTTCTCATTCCGTATATATCTCTTGTTTTTCAGATACAGGTCCAGGTGCTCAGAAGTGAGTTGTGGGTCGTCTGAGAGACGGCGAAGATCTTTATTTCATCTACTTTGTGTTTTGATTAGAATCTCTCCACCTTTGTTTTGGAAAGTTTATATTATGTATTGAACTCTTTGAATTTGCCTATAGAGGCTCTCATGTTTCCTTCGGGAGAGATTAGGATATACTCTTGTCAACTAATTTCATAATGTACTCTAGCCGACCTAAACTTCGTGGGTCGCCACTAGTAGCTACTTACTTATGTTATATATATCTATCTGTTATCTATCTCTTAATCTCCTCTACGCCTTGTCCGTATATTGTTTTCGGCTTCACGGTTTATCTTTTGTTGTCGAAACGTGAGAGATACGTCTTCGCGATTTCATTTCTACTCTTTTCAGGCTTCTTGATTAATACTCCTTTCGAAATTACCTATATTTATTTATTAAAAATCCACCTGAGAGTCGTACCACCGTAATATCATTGACTTATGACTCGAGCATAAGGATTTGAATATTAGGGTGTTACATTATGGTATCAGAGCAGTTCGTCCTCGTGAGCCTGAGGGATGGAATTGCTTATGCTTCAATGCATACTCTGAGTCTGTGCCTGTGCTAGTTAGGGTATCTAATCGATACGTCTAGCATGAAGTCCATGAGTGTACCTTTGGTACTTTGAAGCACTATACTTCCGATATTGAGACTGATCAACTTGATATCGATTGTTTGATGTGTATAGGAACCAGATGGCACCTCGTGGACCCGGTTGGGAATGTGAAAGAGATCGTACTAATACGCAGGAACCAGAAATCAACCCGAATAACCCGGTAAACCTTATGGCGGCGTTGGAGAATATGGCTGCTGCTATGCAGGCCACTACGGAGGCTATTGGGCAACAGATGAACAATAATGGCAATGGCGGAAGGGAAGCTCAGGGCCCGATGACACTGGCAACCTTCTTAAAGGTTAATCCACCTAAGTTCAAGGGAACCACCAATCCGACTGAAGCTGATACTTGGTTTCAGGCCATGGAGCGAGCACTGCAAGCGCAGTTGGTGCCTGAAGAGCAGCGTGTTGAATTCGCTACCTATCTACTCACGGGGGAAGCATCGCATTGGTGGCAAGGGGCTCGACGTCTCCTGCAACAGGGGAATGATCATATCACTTGGGATGCCTTCCCGGTGGAATTCTATAAGAAGTACTTTCCGAATTCCGCCAGGACAGCCAAGGAATTGGAGTTACTGCAGCTAAAGCAAGGTGCTATTTCCATATCTGAGTATACAGAAAAATTTGAGGAGCTATTCAGGTTTTCTC
>NC_029785.2:102221054-102229774 GCF_000816755.2 Arachis ipaensis | reverse complement strand
GTCGGAAGAGTCGGAAGATTGGGGGTTGAATCTGTAAATTCTGCAGCTTTTAACTTAGAAAATTTTTAGCAGAATGACCCTCCACGCGTAGGCGCACTTGGCGCGTACGCGTCGTTCTTCAAGAAGGCACTATCCACGCGTGTGCATGGTGTGCGCGGGCGCGTTGATGCGCTGCACCAAATGCCTAGCTATTTTCCCGAGAGTTATGCCAGAGTTGTGCCAGTTTTGTGCCTGGGGCGCAAGAGCACCCACGCGTACGCGTGGCTGACTCTTGTGCGTCGTTTGGCTATTTTTCAACCCGTGCGTCCGCGCGTATGACGCTTGCGCGTCGATGAGTTTTGTGGCCATCCACGCGTGCGCGTGGAGTGCGCGTACGCGTGGCCCTGTTTTCATGCCAAAGTTGATTTTTGAGTTTTAAAAGCCAAATCTCATACTTCTAAGCCTCCGATCTCACCTCTTATGTATTAAATCATTCTGATATGCCTAGCAATGAGCTAGGGGATGTGGTAACTTGCGAGTGAAGCAAGGGGAAAAGTTATGATCAATGATGATCAAAGATGATTATATGAGATATGGAGGATGACGGTGGAAGTACCGTGCATGCCATGAGCCGGAGGGCTATATTTATTGATAAATGGCCCGTTCTTGATTGGACCATGAGCCGGATGGCTGAGTTATTGCCGGGTTACGGCAAGGCCATTATTGTTTATGGCTGAGTATAAATGCATATATGATTAATGAATGAATATGTTAAATGGATAATAATGAAAAAATATTGAAATGTGATGTGCGACCCCGAGTAGTAGGCAGTGGCGTTATCCACTTGCTCTGGGTATGATACGGAAAAGGAGGATTATGATAAACAAGTTTAATCGTGATTGATTAGAATCTCTCCACCTTTTTTTTGGAAAGTTTATATTATGTATTGAACTCTTTGAATTTGCCTATAGAGGCTTTCATGTTTCCTTCGGGAGAGATTAGGATATACTGTTGTCAACTAATTTCATAATGTACTCTAGCCGACCTAAACTTCGCAGGTCGCGACTAGTAGCTACTTACTTATGTTATATATATCTATCTGTTATCTATCTCTTAATCTCCTCTACGCCTTGTCCGTATATTGTTTTCGGCTTCACGGTTTATCTTTTGTTGTCGAAACGTAAGAGATACGTCTTCGCGATTTCATTTCTACTCTTTTCAGGCTTCTCGATTAATACTCCTTTCGAAATTACCTATATTTATTTATTAAAAATCCACCTGAGAGTCGTACCACCGTAATATCATTGACTTATGACTCGAGCATAAGGATTTGAATATTAGGGTGTTACATCCCCAGACACTCACACAGACTGCAGCACCTCAGGCTACCATAGAGACACCAGCAGAGCACCCTTCCGGAGATAACACTTCTTCACACCCAGCCTGATTGAGCATCGAGGACGATGCTATTATTTAAGTATGGGGAGGTCGCCATCTCTGGCGAACTTTATTTTGGTGAACTACTTTCAGACTCTTTATCCTATTTTATTTCTTTTTCTGTATTTTACTTTATTTTATTTTTATTTTATTTTATCTTATTTGTCTTTCAGTACTTGCACATTTTCTTTTGCTGTATTTCTATTTATTTCTACTTTATTTCTACATTTTGCATTTTGGGCTGTGTATATATATCTTAGATAGTTAGCTTAATTCGCACTTTTAGCTTATTTAGTTGTGATATAGAAACATATGGATTATTTAGTTTAGTTTACCCTTTTAGCATATAATAATTTGGTTTAATTGAAAATAAAAGGGTAAACTAGAAATTTTAGTTTTTCAGAATCACAACAATCCACCCACTATATATATAGCAATAAATGTTGGTAAATTGACAACATTTTTCAAAGAATACACTTATTTTTATATGAGCCACTCAAAGATTCACATTGAGTTGAATGGAAACTCTTAATTCCTACTTGCATGATATACATAACTGAGATATGGTTTCTGAGCTAAAAAACACACAACCTGTGAGTTTTTGAGCTTAATTGCGTGGTTATATTATTTAACCATAGTTTTCATTCCTATGTGTTTCTCCCTTCTTCACTATAATTACAATCTTTACTTTGTTTCATTCTATATGTCCAATATTCAATGTATTTACATTCTTACATATGATTGAGGCCATTACTTATTCTTTGCTCACTTTTTCCAAATAAGCCTACCCTTTTATGTCACCCTTGTTAGCCCCCTTGAGCCTTTTAATCCCCTTCTATTCTATAACCACATCACTAGCCTTAAGTAGAAAAACAAATTAAAAACCCTAAATTGGATCCTTGGTTAGCTTAAGATAGAGATTGTGTATCAATTAAGTGTGAAAAACTGTGGGAACATGGGTTGATAGGAAAGGATTAAATTGATAAATTATTTGGAATTTGGGTGCATGCTCATGTGAAACCAAAATAATTAAAATACCATGTGCATTGATATGTTGTGTTTAAAAAAAATTGAAAATATTCAAGTAGTTAAGTAAATAAGTAAATAAATAAGGGGACAAAATTACCCCAATAATGAGTTTAGTAAAGAAATCAATGCACATAGAAAAAAAATTGAAAATAATATGATGCATGAGTATGTGATACAAAAGTGGAAAAATTGGGGAGTTATGCATAATTTTAGAATCGTAGAGAGTATGTATATGTTAGGTGAGATTTTAGACTAATCAAGGATTCAATTTATAGCTCACTTAGCTTTATATATATGCCCTCACCCTTACCTTAGCCCCATTACAACCTTGAAAAAGACCTCATGATGTTTGCATGTGTACATTGAATATTTGTTGATTGGTTAGATGAAGAACAAAGTTTTAGAAAGCATGACTAGAGAAGAATAGAGTGATTAACCCCCAAACACTGAGTGACTAGAGTGTATAAACAAATCCAGTAAGGGTTCAATGGCTCATTTCCATATTTTCATATTTAATTATTGATTGTCTTGCAAGTTTGTGAAATCTTTTAATTAACTCAACTCAATTGTGAATGTGTTTTAAACATAATTTAGCCTTGGCTGTGCATATATGTTTTCTTGAAGAATTTAACTCAATTTAACCACATGTAAGCTTTATATATATAAGTGGATAATAATTAGAATTGCATGATTCATTTAGGTAGCTTGCATTTTAGAATAGATTGCATTGCATAAGATTCCACCATTCTACCTTCACTCTTTTTCTCTTGGATTTAGCATGAGGACATGCTAATGTTTAAGTGTGGGGAGGTTAATAAACCACTATTTTATGATTTATCTTGTGCTCAATTGAGTGTTTTTATCAATTCTTACCCACTTATTCATAAGAATTGCATGGTTTTACAATTCATTCCTTATTATGTGATATATGTGAAAATATGTTTCCTATGCCTTAAAAATATTAATTTTAATTATCCTTTATTACCATTCGATGCCGTGACCTGTGTGTTAAGTATTTTCAGGTTTCATAGGGCAGGAATGGCTTAGAGGACAAAAAGAAAACATGCAAAAATGGAAGGAACACACAAAATGGAGTTTTGAAGAAAATGGCAGCGACGCGCACGCATGGACGACGCGGACGCGTGCCTCACGCAGAACACAAGTGACGCATACGCGCGGCAAGAAAAATCTCCAAATAACGCGCACGCGTGACCCACGCGCACGCGTGACGGGCGCCACGTGCATGAAATTGCAGAAGTCGCCCCGAGCGATTTCTGGGCCATTTTTCGGCCCAAATCCAAGCCCAGAAATATAGAATAAAGGCTGGAGAATGGGGGAATCAATAGGACATTCATTCATTCAACAATTCATCATTCACAATTCTAGGTTTTAGATGTAGTTTTAGAGGGAGAGAGTCTCTCTCCTCTCTCTTAGGTTTTAGAATTAGGATTTCTCTTAATTTTAGGATTGCTTCTTCATTCCAAGTTCAATGTTCCTTTAATTTATGTTCTTTTCTACTTTTATTTATTCTAGTGCTTTCACTTGTTAATTACTTATGTTGCCAATTTGGCTTAAGAACTCTTCATGTTAGATTTGAATGTTCTATTTAATGCAATTTGAGGTATTTCAGATTTATGATTGCTTTATTCCATTTATGATACAAATAATTTAGGTTTTTTTCCTTTTGGCTTTGGTCGAGTAATTGGTGACACTTGAGTTGTCAAACTCAGCTGTTGATTGAAAATTGGAAATTGCTGATTGATTTGGATCCCTCTAAAGCTAGTCTTTCCACAGGAGTAGACTAGGACTTGAGGAATCAAATTGATTAGTCCACTTGACTTTCCTTTATTTAGTAAGGGTTAACTAAGTAGGAGCAATAACAATTCTCATCACACCTGATAAGGATAACTAGGATGGAATTTCCAATTCTTATACCTTGCCAAGAGTCTTTCTAATTATTAATTTATTTTTTTTCTTAACATTTAAATTACTTGTTCCGTATTTCAATAACCCAACGATACTTTTCCATAACCAATAATAAATCATACTACCCTACAATTCTTTTTTAGACGACCCGAGGTTTCAATACTTTGGTTATCAATTTTATTGGGTTTGCTTAAGTGACAAACAAGTTTTTGTATGAAAGGATTATTGCTTGGTTTAAAAACTATACTTGCAATGAGAATTTATTGTGAATTCTAAACCATCAATCTTCCGTTCATCAGAGATCACTTGGCAGGTGTGGTGTGCTTGGCTGTTTGCTCTTGGGAGAATTTGGACAATGCCAGGTTCACTAAAGCAACACTTTGAAAGTTGGACAAACACCTCAGGGAGGAAGATTGAGCGAAAGCGGTGGTTCATTGATTTGTTTGCAGTTATTTGGACAATTTGGCAAGAAAGGAATGCCATAATCTTTAAAGATCAAGCCTCAGATGTGGTGGACATTATAAGCAGGTCTTTTAGCTTTTCTGATGAATGGTTTGGGAATGCACCCTGTAATTGTTGATGGCAATGTCGAAGATGACTCGGGGTCACTAGGTTCTATGAGGTCTTTGACGTATTTGTTGTTATCTGGTTTATTTGTTTTTCAATGCTCCACCTTACGATATTGAGCTCTATGCACTTTAAAAAAAATGATTTAGTTGAATGACATAATTAAAGTAATAAAAGAATTCTAATACTAAGTGCGAAACTCACCTAGTAATAAAGTAAAAGCATATTTTTTTAAACTTATAATACAAATAAAAATTGAACATCTTAGGGTCATGTTTTAAAATAACTTTTATTTTGTTACTTTGAAGATCAGAATATTTAGATACAAAATTATTATATTCGAGGATGAAGTCTAATTTGAAGCATGAGAAAAATTGTTGAAGGTGCCATGAGAATAGCTAGTGTGTATGAGAATGATGGAAGAAGAATGGCAAAATTTTCTTATATACACAATCAATTATAGGATTATGTTACGTGTACACCAAAATCAGTCACCAGTATAAAATACATGTTAGAATACAAATATATATTGAAAATAAATTAAATCACATATGTATTTTTACACAAATACATTGGTGGTTGATTTTAGTGGCTGATTTTGGTGTACAAATAACATTTTCCTCAATTATATTATATGTATACTATTTCAAAAATAGATTAAAAGTACTTATTAATGCACTCATGTATCTTTAAAAATCATAAAATTTATCATTTTAATAAGATATTCTACACGATTAAGTCATGTGTACATTAAAATTAGCCACTTCAGTCAGTTATTAGTATAAAATACATGTTAAAATATAAATATATATTAAAAATAAATTAAATCATATATATTTATATATAAATATATTGATGACTGTTTTTAATAGTTGATTTTAACGTACAAATAGTATTTTTGATATACAATAGATATATGCCACGTCAGCTGGCCATAATAACCACAAACTCATAACTAACTTCCTCTAACTTAATCTACTCATCATATGATCAGTGTAGACAATCTAACTACCTACTTTCTTAAATTAACAAGTTGTTAGTGCAGTTAAGAACAGAGGCAACAAGTAGTTAGTGCTAGCAATCCACTGCAGTTAGATGCATTTTTTATATTTCAGATAACAGAAATACTTTAACTAGATGCATCCTTAAATATAAACAAATCATGCGGCGCGGCCCACAAATTTTCTTTCATCTTAGCAAGTGCTTCTACGTTTCTTTCATAATATGCAGCCTTTGAGAGTTAAATTATCCATTTATTTACTAAGAAATAAATATGGTGATAGAACAGAATGAAAGACAATATATGAGTCCGATTACGTTTTCGAAAGTCAGGATATGAATCAATGATTTTGAAAATACAATGTTGTGGGTAATATTAGTTGTGTTTCTATATTTATGTACTAATATTTTTATTTTTGGATAATATTTGTGTGTTTTGTTTCAATTTTGTATTGATATATTTTTGTACATGACAGATCCAAAAAATTTTGATAATGGAGACAAAATATATATCATATAATAATAATTCTTTAGTTTAAGTACAATTTAAATCATTATATTAGATAATAAAAATTTTAATTAGATTCTTAATATTTGTTCCGTGAGTTACCTGAAACGGGTGAGTTTAGACCTGAATGTGAAGTCCAGACTCTTTTTTGGGGCAGCGTCCGACATTTTCTAGAATTGAGGTACCGCCGTCCAAGTTCCTCGTGAGGAGGTGGAGGGTGGTACTTGCAAGGGACTCCAATACTTAAGTTAACAAGAGTTTTAGGCAGATTTTAAGTATATTGAAATTCGAAGAATACCTGAGGGTATCATGATATTTATAAGTATAGATGTAGAGTCAATAACTATCTTTTAGAGTTGTTCCACCTTTGATGGTGGATAGTCATTTCCTTTTATTAGGGAGGTTGTTGGGATCTCCTTTCTAGATTAATAAGAGATATTGAGGGGGTTAGTTACTTATTTAGATAAGCAAGGCTAAGCTCGTGTCGCCGTGTCTGTAAAGGTCGGGTAAGTGTTGGTCTAGTGGTGCACGAAATTACAATCACACTTTTGTAACTCCGCACAACTAACCAGCAAGTGCACTGGGTCGTCCAAGTAATACCTTACGTGAGTAAGGGTCGATCCCACGGAGATTATCGGCTTGAAGCAAGCTATGGTTATCTTGTAACTCTTAGTCAGGATATCAGTAATTCTCAGATTTAATTGTAAAAAGTAAAAGAACATGAAATAAATACTTGTTATGCAGTAATGAAGAACAGGTTGAGGCTTTGGAAATGCTTTGTCTTCTGAACCTCTGCTTTCCTACTGTCTTCTTCTTCATGCATGCAAGACTCCTTCCATGGCAAGCTTTATGTTGGGCATCACCGTTGTCAATGGCTACATCCCGTCCTCTCAGTGAAAATGTTCCAAATGCGCTGTCACTGCACGGCTAATCATCTGTCGGTTCTCGATCATGTCGGAATAGGATCCACTGATCCTTTTACGTCTGTCACTACGCCCAACACTCGCGAGTTTGAAGTTCGTCACAGTCATCCCTTCCAAGATCCTACTCAGAATACCACAGACAAGGTTTAGACGTTTTGGATCTCAGGAATGACCGCCAATGATTCTAGCTTATACCATGAAGACTCTGATTTGAATCATGAGGCTAAGAGATATGCATTCAATCTAAGGTAGAACGGAGGTGGTTGTCAGGCACGTGTTCATAGGTGAGAATGATGATGAGTGTCACGGATCATCACATTCATCAAGTTGAAGTGCGAATGAATATCTTAGAATGGAAGCAAGCGTAATAAAATGGAAAATAGTAGTAATTGCATTAATTCATGAAGAACAGCAGAGCTCCTCACCCCCAACAATGGGGTTTAGAGACTCATGCCGTAGAAAATACAATGAGAAACGTGTAGAATGTCATGAGGTACAATATGAATCACTGAAAGTAGTATTTATAGTAAACTAGTGACCTAGGGTTACAGAAAATGAGTAAGCTAGGGTGTTTATTGTAAAATTCCACTTCCGGGGCCCACTTAGTGTGTGCTTGGGCTGAGCATTGAAGCTTTCATGTGTAGAGACATTTCTTGGAGTTGAACGCCAGCTTTTATGCCAGTTTGGGCGTTTAACTCCAGCTTTTGTGCCAGTTCTGGAGTTAAACGCCAGAATTCTTGAGCTGACTTGGAACGCCTGTTTGGGCCATCAAATCTCGGGAAAAGTATGAACTATTATATATTGCTGGAATTCCCAGGATGTCTAAATGAAAACAAAATAGGATAAAAGAAGAGAATATACAATGAATTCCAAAAACATCTATGAAGATCAGTTTTAATTAGATGAGCAGGGCTTTTAGCTTTTTGCTTCGAACAGTTTTGGCATCTCACTTTATCCTTTGAAGTTCAGAATGATTGGCTTCTATAGGAACTCAGAATCCATATAGTGTTATTGATTCTTCTAGTTAAGTATGTTGATTCTTGAACACAACTACTTTATGAGTCTTGGCCGTGACCCTAAGCACTTTATTTTCCAGTATTACCACCGGATACATAAATGCCACAGACACATAACTGGGTGAACCTTTTCAGATTGTGACTCAGCTTTGCTAGAGTCCCCAATTAGAGGTGTCCAGAGCTCTTAAGCACACTCTTTTTGCTTATGGACCACGACTTTAACCGCTCAGTCTCAAGTTTTCACTTGACACCTTCACGCCATAAGCACATGGTTAGGGACAACTTGATTTAGCCGCTTAGGCCAGGATTTTATTCCTTAGGGCCCTCCTATCCATT
>NC_029785.2:102205263-102220836 GCF_000816755.2 Arachis ipaensis | reverse complement strand
CACTGATGCTCAAAGCCTTGGATCCTTTTTATTACCCTTGCCTTTTGGTTTAAAGGGGTATTGGCTTTTTCTGCTTGCTTTTCTTTTTCTTTCTTTTTCTCCCTCTTTTATCTTCTTTTTTTTTCGCATTTTTTTTGCTGCAAGCTTTCTATTCACTGCTTTTTCTTGCTTCAAGAATCAATTTTATGATTTTTCAGATCATCAGATAACATTTCTCCTTTTCCCATCATTCTTTCAAGAGCCAACAATTTTAACATTCATGAATCAACAAATTAAAAAATATGCACTGTTCAAGCATTCATTCAGAAAAACAAAAGTATTGCCACCACATCAAAATAATTAATCTGTTTTAAAATTCGAAATTCATGCACTTCTTTTTCTTTTTCAATTGAAAACATTTTTCATTTAAGAGAGGTGATGGATTCATTTTCATAGCTTTAAGGTATAGACACTAAGACACTAGTGATCATGTAATAAAGACACAAACATAGATAAACATAAAGCATAAAAATTAAAAAAAAAAAAACAGAAGATAAAGAACAAGGAGATTAAAGAACGGGTCCACCTTAGTGATGGCGGCTAGTTCTTCCTCTTGAAGATCTTATGGAGTGCTTGAGCTCCTCAATGTCTCTTCCTTGCCTTTGTTGCTCCTCTCTCATGACTCTTTGATCTTCTCTAATTTCATGAAGGAGGATGGAATGCTCTTGGTGCTCCACCCTTAGTTGTCCCTTATTGGAACTTAATTTTCCTAGGGAGGTGTTAATTTGCTCCCAATAGTTTTGTGGAGGGAAATGCATCCATTGAGGCATCTCAGGGATTTCATGATGATGATTTTCCTCTTGCTCTTGTTGAGGTCCATGAGTGGGCTCTCTTGTTTGCTCCATCCTTTTCTTAGTGATGGGCTTGTCTTCTTCAATGAGAAGTCTTGGCCACAACTTCATAGAAGTGGTCTTGATGGACCTTTGAAATGAATTTCTCCATCTCTCATGACTCGAAGGTGGAAGCAATTGCCTTTCCATTCCTCTTTTTAGAGGTTTCTCCGGCCTTAGGTGCCATAAATGGTTATGGAAAAACAAAAAAAAAAACTGAGCTTTTCCACACCAAACTTAAAAGGTTTGCTCGTCCTCGAGCAAAAGAATAAAGAAATGAGGAGAAGAAGAAGAGATGGATGAGATGGAGGTGTGTGAATTATTCAGCCAAGGGGGGTTTTAGGTGGTTATGATGTGGAAAAGGAAGGAGTGATGGTTTGAATTTGAGTGGGTGGGTGTAGGTGGTTTGTATGATGGTTTTGGAGAAGTAATGGAGGTGATCGGTGGAGGTTATTTGGGGAAGAGTATTATGAAAAGGTGTGAAGAAGTGAGAGAGTGAGTTGAGGTTGGTGGGGATCCTATGGGGTCTACAGATCCTGAGGTGTCAAGGATTTCCCATCCCTGCACCAATTAGGCTTGCAAAACGCCCTTTGCTGCCAATCCTGGCGTTAAACGCCAGGTTGCTGCCCATTTCTGGCGTTTAACGCCAGCTTCTTGCCCTTTTCTGGCGTTAAACGCCAGTCTGGTGCCTATTTCTGGCGTTAAACGCCCAGAATGGTGCCAGACTGGGCGTTTAACGCCCATTCTGCTATCCTTACTGGCGTTTAAACACCAGTAAGTTTCTCCTCCAGGGTGTTCTATTTTTCATTCTATTTTTCCTTCTATTTTTGCTTTTTCAATTGTTTTTGTGACTTCACATGATCATCAACCTACAGAAAACATAAAATAACAATGGAAAATCGAAATTTAATATAGATTGGGTTGCCTCCCAACAAGCGCTTCTTTAATGTCAATAGCTTGACAGTGGGCTCTCATGGAGCCTCACAGATGTTCAGAGCAATGTTGGAACCTCCCAACACCAAACTTAGAGTTTGAATGTGGGGGTTCAACACCAAACTTAAAGTTTGGTTGTGGCCTCCCAACACCAAACTTAGAATTTGACTGTGGGGGCTCTGTTTGACTCTGTATTGAGAGAAGCTCTTCATGCTTCTTCCTTTTCCTGTCTACAAACATGGTGCTTCCTGAATGGCGTAGAGTTGCTCATCCAGAAAGGTTTCAGAGATCTCAGTAGGAGGGTGGGACGCCTCTGCTACTGGTTCTATCCGGGACAGGTGATCAGTGATGTTAGGATTTTTGCTAGTAAAGAATGTCATAAAAACAGTCGCGTTGTAGATATAGTCTCTAAACCGACAAAAATCTCTTCGTACAAATGTTTTGGTTGTCACAAGTAACAAAACCCTTTGAAATTGATAACCGAGTATTCAAACCTCGGGTCGTCTTCTCAAGGAATTGCAGGGAGGTATGTTCTTATTATTGGTTATGAGTTTGTAAATTGGGGTTTTGGAAGTAAGGTGGGAATATGTTATATGACAAGTAAAATAAAATAATAATAATAAAATCTCTTGGCAAGGTATAAGAATTGGAATTCCTATCCTAGTTATCCTTATCAGGTGTGAAGAAGATTGGGTTTTAATCCCACTTGGTCATCCTTTATTTAAACAAAAGAAGGTTAAGTGGACTGATCAGCTTGATTCTCAAGTCCTAGTCAACTCCTGTGGAGAGACTAGTATTAGAGCAATCCTAGCTCAAGCAAAATCTGTCAATTTTAACCATTTGCTGAGTTTGATAACTCAAGTATTACCAATCACTTGACCAAAGCCAAAAGGGAGAAAAATATCTAAATTAAATCGAAAGCAATCTTAAACAGAGCAAAGCAATCTTAAATCTGAATTACCTCAAATAACATTAATTAGGAAAATTATATGTAACACAGAAGAGTTCATAAATTAAATAAAAATAAATAAAAATAAAGAACCTGGGATTGAGAGTCACTCCTAAAACTAAGAGAAATCCTAAATCCTAATCCTAAGAGAGAGGAGAGAACCTCTCTCTCTAAAAACTACATCTACTCCTAAAATTGTGAATTATTAGAGCCTCCTTATGAATGGATACAGTCCCCCACTTTATAGCCTCTAATATGTGTTTGCTGGGCCACAAACTGGGTCAGAAACAGTCCAGAATTCGCTGGTTTCGAATTTTGCCACGCTGGATTTCCGTCACTGCGACGTGGCCGCATGGATCACGCGGTCGCGTTGCCTAGCGTCAGGGGAACTATACCATATTATATATCAAATCAAAGCTCCGGATGTTAGCTTTCCAACGCAACTGAAACCGCGTCGTTTGGACCTCTGTAGCTAAAGTTATAGCCATTTGAGTGCAGAGAGGTCAGGCTGGACAGCTTAGCAATTTCTCCAACTTCTTGCATTCCTTCCACTTTTGCATGCTTTATTCCCATCCTCCAAGCCATTCCTGCCTTATAATATCTGAAAACACTTAACACACATATCAAGGCATCTAATGGTAATAAGAGAGGATTAATAATAAGCAATTATAAGATCAAAGAAGCATGTTTTCAATCATAGCACAAAATCAGGAAGGAAATATAAAACTATGCAAATATTATGAATAAGTGGGTAAAGAGTAGATAAAAGCCACTCAATTGAGCACAAGATAAACCATGAAATAGTGGTTTATCAATCAGCTACCTGGTTCTCTGTCCCTTTTCTGTCCCTTATTTCTATATCAAACTCTTGCAGAAGCAACACCCATCTTATGAGCCTGGATTTTGAATCCTGCTTTGTGAGTAGGTATTTAAGAGCAGCATGGTCAGTATACACAATCACTTTTGAACCTACTAAATAGGATCTAAACTTGTCAATGGCATAAACCACTGCAAGTAACTCTTTTTCTGTGGTTATGTAATTCTTCTGTGCATCATTTAAAACACGGCTAGCATAGTAAATGACGTGCAGAAGCTTGTTATGCCTCTATCCCAACACTGCACCAATGGCATGGTCACTGGTATCACACATTAGTTCGAATGGTAATGTCCAGTCAGGTGCAGAGATGACTGGTGCTGTGACCAGCTTGGCTTTCAGGGTCTCAAACGCCTGCAGACACTCTGTGTCAAACACAAATGCAGGTTGCTTAGAGGTTTTGCAATTTTTGAAAAATCCTTTATGAACCTCCTACAGAATCCTGCATGCCTCAGAAAGCTTCTGATTGCCTTAACATTGGCAAGTGGTGGTAATTTCTCAATTATCTCTACCTTGGCTTGATCCACCTCTATTCCCTTGCTTGAAATTTTGTGCCCAAGGACAATTCCTTCAGTCACCATAAAGTGACATTTTTCCCAGTTTAAGACCAGGTTAGTCTCTTGGCACCTTTTCAAGACAAGTGCTAGATGATTAAGACAGGAGCTGAATGAGTCTCCAAATATTGAAAAGTCATCCATGAAGACTTCCAGAAACTTCTCTACCATATCAGAGAAGATAGAGAGCATGCACCTCTGAAAGGTTGCAGGTGCATTGCACAGACCAAAAGGCATTCTTCTGTAAGCAAATACTCCAGAAGGACATGTGAATGCTTTTTTCTCTTGGTCCTGAGGATCCACTGCAATTTTGTTGTAACCTGAATAGCCATCCAAAAAGCAGTAATATTCATGACCTGCTAGTCTCTCTAGCATCTGGTCTATGAATGGTAAAGGAAAGTGATCCTTTCGGGTGGCTGTATTGAGCCTTCTGTAGTCAATACACATACGCCACCCTGTAACTGTTCTTGTAGGAAACAGTTCATTCTTTTCATTATGAACCACTGTCATGCCTCCCTTCTTGGGGACAACGTGGACAGGGCTCACCCAGGGGCTATCAGAAATAGGATAAATAATCCCAGCCTCTAGTAACTTAGTGACCTCTTTCTGCACCACTTCCTTCATGGCTGGATTTAGCCGCCTCTGTGGTTGAACCACTGGTTTAGCATCATCCTCTAATAGGATCTTGTGCATGCATCTTGCTGGGCTAATGCCCTTAAGGTCACTTATGGACCACCCAAGAGCTGTCTTGTGTGTCCTTAGCACTTGAATTAGTGCTTTCTCTTCCTGTGGATTTAGAGCAGAGCTTATGATCACTGGAAAAGTGTCACCCTCTCCCAGAAATGTATATTTCAGGGATGGTGGTAGTGGTTTGAGCTCGGGTTTAGGAGGTTTCTCCTCTTTTTGAGGGATTTTCAGAGGTTCTTTTATTTCCTCTGATTCCTCCAGATCAGGCTGAACATCTTTAAAGATGTCCTCTAGCTCTGATTCAAAATTTTCAGTCATATTGACCTCTTCCACCAGGGATTCAATAATATCAACGCTCATGCAGTCATTTGACGTGTCTGGATGCTGCATAGCTGATGAGCGGATAATTTATACGCTTTTTGGCATTGTTTTTACTTAGTTTTTAGTATGATTTAGTTGGTTTTTGGTATATTTTTATTAGTTTTTAATTAAAAATCACATTTCTGGACTTTACTATGAGTTTGTGTGTTTTTCTGTGATTTCAGGTATTTTTTGGCTGAAATTGAGGGAGCTGAGCAAAAATCTGATTCAGGCTGAAAAAGGACTGCTGATGCTGTTGGATTCTGACCTCTCTGCATTCGGAATAGAATTTCTGGAGCTAAAGGAGTCCAATTGCGTTGGAAAGTAGACATCCAGGGCTTTCCAGCAATATATAATAGTTCATACTTTGCTCAAGGATAGATGACGTAAACTGGCGTTCAACGCCAGTTCCATGTTGCAGTCTGGCGTCCAGCGCCAGAAACAAGTTACAAGTTGGAGTTTAACGCCAGAAACAGGTTACAACCTGGAATTGAACACCCAAAACAGCCCAGGCACGTGGGAAGCTTAAGTCTCAGCCCCAACACACACCAAGTGTTCCCCAGAAGTGGATTTCTGCACTATCTATCATAGTTTACTCATTTTCTGTAAACCTAGGTTACTAGTTTAGTATTTAAACAACTTTTAGAGATTTATTTTGGATCTCATGACATTTTTAGATCTGAACTTTGTACTTTTTGATGGCATGAGTCTCTAAACTCCATTGTTGGGGGTGAGGAGCTCTGCAGCATCTTGATGAATTAATGCAATTATCTCTGTTTTCCATTCAAACACGCTTGTTCCTATCTAAGATGTTCATTCGCGCTTCACTATGAAGAAGGTGATGATCCGTGACACTCATCACCTTCCTTAATCCATGAACGTGTGCCTGACAACCACCTCCGTTCTACATCAGATTGAATGAGTATCTCTTAGATTTCTTAATCAGAATCTTCGTGGTATAAGCTAGAATTGATGGCGGCATTCATGAGAATCCGGAAAGTCTAGACCTTGTCTGTGGTATTCCGAGTAGGATTCAAGGATTGAATGGCTGTGATGAGCTTCAAACTCGCGATTGTTGAGCGTAGTGACAGACGCAAAAGAATCAAGGGATTCTATTCCGACATGATCGAGAACCAACAGATGATTAGCCGTGCTGTGACAGAGCATTTGGACCATTTTCACTGAGAGGACGGGAAATAGCCATTGACAACGGTGACACCTTACATACAGCTTGCCATGAAAGGAGTCTTGCGTGTGTGAAGAGGAGTACAAGAGAAAAACTGAAATAAAGAAGACAAAGCATCTCCAAAACCCCAACATATTCTCCATTATTGAGTAACAAGTATTTGTTTCATGCTCTTTTATTCCTTGCAATCAAATTTGATAAGTGAATTGTTTTATTGTTTTCCTGACTAAGAGTTACAAGGTAACCATAGATTGCTTCAAGTCAACAATCTCCGTGGGATCGACCCTTACTCACGTAAGGTATTACTTGGACGACCCAGTGCACTTGCTGGTTAGTTGTGCGAATTTGTGAAGAATTGTGATTTCCAATTTCGTGCACCAAGTTTTTGGCGCCGTTGCCGGGGATTGTTCGAGTTTGAACAACTAAAGGTTTATTTTGTTGCTTAGATTAGGAATAATTTATTTTGTTGTTATAGAGTCATCAAATCTGAGTCCTTTAATTTATTTTCAAAAAAAAAATTTCTTCAAAAATATTATTTTTCTTTATTAATTTTTAATTTTTCTTTTGTGAGTTTAGTGTCATGTTTTAAGTTTGGTGTCAACTGCATTCTTATCTTTTTCTCTTAAATTTTCGAATTTGTGTTCTTTATTCCTCCTTGATCTTCAAGTTGTTCTTGTTTAATTTTCTTGTTTGATCTTTGGTTTTTCTTGTTCTGTGTCTTTTCTTGTTTTACTTGTGCTTTCTCAAAACATTAGTTTTCAAAAAATTTATTTTTAGTTATTAAAAATACCTCTTTAAAACAAGTGTTACATTTACTGCTCAATTGGCTAGAGCGTTGGTTTATGTTCTTGGTGATTGGGTATCTTCTTTTTCAAAAATAATTTTTCTTTGATTGAATCTGGTGCCAAACTTTAAGTTTGGTGTTTTCTTGTTAATCTTTTTATAATTTTCGAAAATTTTATTGAAGTTTTCTAAAAATTTTAAGTTTGGTGTTCTTTCTGTTGTTCTTGTTGTTCTTGTGAATCTTCAAAGTGTTCTTGAGTCTTGTTTGTGTTTAGATCTTAAAATTTTTAAGTTTGGTATTCCTTGGTGTTTTCCCTCCAAAATTTTTGAAAACAAGGAGCATTAGATCTAAAAATTTTAAGTCTTGTGTCTTTTGTGTGTTTTTCTCTTTTATCATTAAATTCAAAAATATCTTTTCTCTTTATTTTAAGTAATTTTCGAAATTTGCCCTTAAAAATTCAGATTTTTATTTTAAAAACTTTTTGTTTCATCTTATCTTAGTTTTAAAATTTCAAAAAATCATATCTTTTTCAAATCATATCTTTTCCAATCAAATCCTTTCAATCATATCTTTTTCAAAACTTCCTAACCAATTTTTTTTCTTTCTCTCTCTCTCCATTTTTCGAAAATCTTCACCCATTTTTATTTATTTTATTTTAATTTATTTTATTTTCGAAATAAATAAATAAATAAATAAATAAATAAAAATATTTTTTCTCTATTTTACATCATCTCCCTTTCTCCATCATGGATCTAAGTGGAAATGAACAGTCCAGAAGGACTCTGGGGTCATATGCTAACCCCACCACTACTTCATATGGGAGTAGTATCAGTATACCCTCCATTGGAGTCAGTAGCTTTGAGTTGAATCCTCAGCTCATTATCATGGTGCAGCAAAGTTGTCAGTATTCCGGTCTTCCACAGGAAGAACCTACAGAGTTTCTGGCACAGTTTTTACAAATTGCTAACACAGTACATGATAAGGAAGTAGATCAGGATGTCTACAGATTATTACTGTTCCCATTTGCTGTAAAAGACCAAGCCAAGAGGTGGTTAAATAACCAACCTAAGGCTAGCATAAGGACATGGAAACAGCTGACAGAAAAATTCCTAAATCAATACTTTTCTCCAAAATGGATGACACAGCTATGGCTGGACATCCAAGGCTTTAAACAAGGAGATAATGAATCTCTTTATGATGCTTGGGAGAGATACAGAGAGATGCTACGAAAATGCCCCTCTGAAATGTTTTCAGAGTGGGTTCAGTTAGACATCTTCTATTATGGGCTTATAGAAAGGGCTCAGATTTCTCTAGATTACTCAGCTGGTAGATCTATCCACATGAGAAAGACAATTGAAGAAGCTCAAGAGCTCATTGATACAGTTGCCAGAAATCAACATCTGTACCTAAACAGTGACCCTTCCATGAAAGAAGAGGCTAAAACAGTAACTGCTGAACTCAGTCCTGTAGAACAAGCTGCTGAATTCAATCAGCAATTGGACTTTCTAACAAAGCAGTTAGCCGAATTCAAGGATAGACTACAAGAGACAAGGATGGCTAATATAAATATGGAAGTATAATTAAAGCAAACAAAGCAGCAACTATCAAAACAAATAACAGAAGAATGCCAAGCAGTTCAATTAAGAAGTGGGAAAACATTAAATACCCCACTTCAAGGCAGCAGGAAGCCAAGAAATGAGCAAACCACCCAAAATCCATCTGAGGACAGTAAGAGCCCAGGAAAAAATAATTATAGCATTAAAATGCCAGAAATTGGGTGGAAGGCTGGCGCTGAACGCCCAGACCATGCTCAGGACTGGCGTTCAACACCAGAAACAAGCAAGGAACTGGTGTTGAACGCCCAAAAGAAGCACAGTTCTGGCGTTCAGACGCCAGGAACAGATGAGGAGTTGGCGTCTAACGCCACTCCAGCTTCCAACCCTAGCTTTCAAATGCCAGTGAGGGATCAGACACCTGCAAGTGCTGATAATAAATCCCTCAAGAAGGCTTCTCAACCTACCTCTGTAGGAAATAAACCTGCAGCAACTAAGGTTGAGGAATACAAAGCCAAGATGCCTTATCCTCAAAAACTCCGCAAAGAGGAGCAGGATAAGCAGTTTGCTCACTTTGCAGACTATCTCAGGACTCTTGAAATAAAGATTCCGTTTGCAGAGGCACTTGAGCAAATACCCTCTTATGCCAAGTTCATGAAAGATATCTTGAGTCATAAAAAGGATTGGAGAGAAACTGAAAGAGTTCTCCTCACTGAAGAATGCAGTGCAGTCATTCTGAAAAGCTTCCCAGAAAAGCTTAAAGATCCCGGGAGCTTTATGATACCATGCATATTAGAGAGTAACTGCACCAAGACAGCTCTATGTGATCTTGGGGCAGGCATCAACCTAATCCCTGCATCCACTATCAGAAAGCTTTGCTTCACTGAAGAGGTCAAACCAACCCGGATCTGTCTTCAACTTGCTGATGGCTCCATTAAATACCCATCAGGCATAATTGAGGACATGATTGTCAAGGTTGGGCCATTTGCCTTCCCTACTGACTTTGTAGTGCTGGAAATGGAGGAGCACAAGAGTGCAACTCTCATTCTAGGAAGACCATTCCTAGCAACTGGACGAACCCTCATTGACGTCCAAAAAGGGGAGATAACCCTGAGAGTCAATGGTGCAGAAAGAGGTCACTAAGTTACTAGAGGCTGGGATTATCTATCCTATTTCTGATAGCCCCTGGGTGAGCCCTGTTCATATTGTCCCTAAGAAGGGAGGAATGACAGTGGTTCATAATGAAAAGAATGAACTGGTTCCTACAAGAACAGTTACAGGGTGGCCTATGTGTATTGACTACAGAAGGCTCAATACAGCCACCAGGAAGGATCACTTTCCTTTACCATTCATAGACCAGATGCTAGAGAGACTAGCAGGTCATGAATATTACTGCTTTTTGGATGGCTATTCAGGTTACAACCAAATTACAGTAGATCCTCAGGACCAAGAGAAAACAACATTCACATGTCCTTCTGGAGTGTTTGCCTACAGAAGGATGCCTTTTGGTCTGTGTAATGCACCTGCAACCTTTCAGAGGTGCATGCTCTCTATCTTCTCTGATATAGTAGAGAAGTTTCTGGAAGTCTTCATGGATGACTTTTCGGTATTTGGAGACTCATTCAGCTCCTGCCTTAACTATTTAGCACTTGTTCTGAAAAGATGCCAAGAGACCAACCTAGTTTTAAACTAGAAAAAATGTCACTTTATGGTGACTAAAGAAATTGTCCTTGGTCATAAAATTTCAAACAAGGGAATAGAGGTGGATCAATGCTAAAGTTGAAGTAATTGAAAAATTACCACCACCTGTCAATGTTAAGGCAATCAGAAGCTTTCTAGGGCATGCAGGATTCTATAGGAGGTTTATAAAGGATTTTTCAAAAATTGCAAAACCTCTGAGCAATCTGCTAGCTGCTGGCACGCCATTTGTGTTTGACACAAAGTGTCTGCAGGCGTTTGAGACCCTAAAAGCTAAGCTGGTCACAGCACCAGTTATTTCTGCACCAGACTGGACATTACCATTCGAACTAATGTGTGATGCCAGTGACCATACCATTGGTGCAGTATTGGGACAGAGGCATAATAAGATTCTGTATGTCATTTATTATGCTAGCAGTGTTTTAAATGATGCCCAGAAAAATTACACAACCACGGAAAAAGAATTACTTGCAGTGGTTTATGCCATTGACAAGTTTAGATCCTACTTAGTAGGATCAAAAGTGATTGTATACACTGACCATGCTACTCTTAAATATCTACTCACAAAGCAGGATTCAAAGCCCAGGCTCATAAGATGGGTGTTGCTTCTGCAAGAGTTTGATATAGAAATAAGAGACAGAAAAGGGACAGAGAATCAAGTTGCTGATCACTTGTCCTGGATAGAACCAGTAGCAGGAGCATCCCTCCCTCCTACTGAGATCTCTGAAACCTTTCCGGATGAGCAATTGTTTGCTATTCAAGAAGCTCTGTGGTTTGCAGACATTGCAAACTATAAGACACAAGGTTCTCCTTCTGTAACCATGGAGAGGAAGCATGAAAAGCTTCTCTCACTGCAGAGTCAACCAAAGCCCCCACAGGCAAACTCTAAGTTTGGTGTTGGGAGGCCACAACCAAACTCTAAGTTTGGTGTTGGGAGGTCCCAACCTTGCTCTGATTATCTGTGCGGCTCCATGAGAGCTCACTGTCAAGCTATTGACATTAAAGAAGCGCTTGTTGGGACGCAACCCAATGTTATTTAATTATATCTATTTATTTTCCATGGCTATTTTATGTTTTCTTTAGGTTGATGATCATATAAAGTCACAAAAACAATTGAAAATTCAAAAACAGAATGAAAAACAGCATGAAAAATAGCACACCCTGGAGGAAGATCATTCTGGTGTTTAAACGCCAGAAACAAGCATCTGTCTAGCGCTTAACGCCAGAAACAAGCACCAACCTGGCGTTTAATGCCAGAAACAAGCATCAGTCTGGCGTTAAACGCTAGAAACAGGCTACATTTGGGCGTTTAACGCCAGAAACAGGTAGCAGTCTGGCGTTAAACACCAGGATTGCACAGTAAGGGTATTTTGTATGCCTAATTGGAGCAGGGATGCTAAATCCTTGACCCCACTGGATCTGTGGATTCCACAGGATCCCCACCTACCTCACCATTCAAATTCAAACCATTCCCCTCCCAAACCCACCCATTCACACACTTCTATCTCCTCCATTTTCTCCACTTCTTTCTTCTTTTGCTCGAGGACGAGCAAACCTTCTAAGTTTGGTGTGGTAAAAGTATTGCTTTTGTTTTTCCATAATTCAGTGGTAGAGCAATTGACTGTAGATCAAAGAGCTATGAGGAAAGAGCAACAAAGGCAAGGAAGAGACATAGAGGGGCTCAAAAGCACCATTGGTTCTTCAAGAAGAGGAAGACGCCACCCTCATTAAGGTGGACCTATTCCTTAATCTCCTTGTTCTTATTTTCCTGTTTTTTGTTTACTATGCTTCATGTTTAATTATGTTTGTGTCTTTACTATATGATCACTAGTACCTAAGTGTCTATGTCTTAAAGATATGAATGTCCTATGAATCCATCACCTTTCTTAAATGAAAATTATTTTCTGAAAAAGAAAAAGAAGTACATGAATTTCGAATTTTAAAATAGTTTAATTATTTTGATGTGGTGGCAATACTTTTTGTTTTCTGAATGAATGCTTGAACAGTGCATATGTTTTTTGAATTTGTTGTTTATGAATGTTAAAATTGTTGGCTCTTGAAAGAATGATGAAAAAGGAGAAATATTATTTGATAATCTGAAAAATCATAAAAATGATTCTTGAAGCAAGAAAAAGCAGTGAAGAACAAAGCTTGCAGAGAAAAAAAAATACAAAAAAAAAAAAGAAAAAGCAAGCAGAAAAAGCCAAAAGCTCTTTAAACCAAAAGGCAAGAGCAAAAAGCTAATAGCCCTTAAAACCAAAAGGCAAGGGTAATAAAAAGTATCCAAGGCTTTGAGCATCAGTGGATAGGAGAGCCTAAAGGAATAAAATCCTAGCCTTAGCGGCTAAACCAAGCTGTCCCTAACCATGTGCTTGTGGCATGAAGGTGTCAAGTAAAAACTTGAGACTGAGCGGTTAAAGTCGAGGTCCAAAGCAAAAAACAGAGTGTGCTTAAGAACCCTGGACACCTCTAATTGGGGACTTTAGCAAAGCTGAGTCACAATCTGAAAAGGTTCACCCAGTTATGTGTCTGTGGCATGTATGTATCCGGTGGTAATACTGGAAAACAGAGTGCTTAGGGCCACGGCCAAGACTCATAAAGTAGCTGTGTTCAAGAATCAACATACTAAACTAAGAGAGTCAATAACACTATCTAAATTCTGAGTTCCTATAGATGCCAATCATTCTGAACTTCAAAGGATAAAGTGAGATGCCAAAACTGTTCAGAAGCAAAAAGCTAATAGTCCCGCTCATCTAATTAACACTGATCTTCATAGATGTTTTTGGAATTCATTGTATATTCTCTTCTTTTTATCCTACTTTGTTTTTAGTTGCTTGGGGACAAGCAACAATTTAAGTTTGGTGTTGTGATGAGCGGATAATTTATACGCTTTTTGGCATTGTTTTTACTTAGTTTTTAGTATGATTTAGTTGGTTTTTAGTATATTTTTATTAGTTTTTAATTAAAAATCACATTTCTGGACTTTACTATGAGTTTGTGTGTTTTTATGTGATTTCAGGTATTTTCTGGCTGAAATTGAGGGAGCTGAGCAAAAATCTGATTCAGGCTAAAAAAGGACTGCTGATGCTGTTGGATTCTGACCTCTCTGCACTCGGAATGGAATTTCTGGAGCTACAGGAGTCCAAATGGCTCGCTTTGCGTTGGAAAGTAGACATCCAGGGCTTTCCAGCAATATATAATAGTCCATACTTTGCTCAAGGATAGACGACGTAAACTGGCATTCAACACCAGTTCCATGTTGCAGTCTGGCGTCCAGCGCCAGAAACAAGTTACAAGTTGGAGTTCAACGCCAGAAACAGGTTACAACCTGGCGTTGAACACCGAAAACAGCCCAGGCACGTGGGAAGCTTAAGTCTCAGCCCCAACACACGCCAAGTGGGCCCCAGAAGTGGATTTCTGCACTATCTATCATAGTTTACTCATTTTCTGTAAACCTAGGTTACTAGTTTAGTATTTAAACAACTTTTAGAGATTTATTTTGGATCTCATGACATTTTTAGATCTGAACTTTGTACTCTTTGATGGCATGAGTCTCTAAACTCCATTGTTGGGGGTGAGGAGCTCTGCAGCGTCTTGATGAATTAATGCAATTATCTCTGTTTTCTATTCAAACACGCTTGTTCCTATCTAAGATGTTCATTCGCGCTTCACTATGAAGAAGTTGATGATCCGTGACACTCATCACCTTCCTCAATCCATGAACGTGTGCCTGACAACCACCTCCGTTCTACATCAGATTGAATGAGTATCTCTTAGATTTCTTAATCAGAATCTTCGTGGTATAAGCTAGAATTGATGGCGGCATTCATGAGAATCCGGAAAGTCTTTTCATGCTCTTTTATTCCTTGCAATCAAATTTGATAAGTGAATTGTTTTATTGTTTTCCTGACTAAGAGTTACAAGGTAACCATAGATTGCTTCAAGCCAACAATCTCCGTAGGATCGAGCCTTACTCACGTAAGGTATTACTTGGACGACCCATTGCACTTGCTGGTTAGTTGTGCGAATTTGTGAAGAATTGTGATTTCCAATTTCGTGCACCAATAGCTTTGACAACATTTAACTTGAACTCATCCTCATTGACTCTCAGGGTTACTTCCCCTTTTTGGACATTAATGAGAGTTCGTCCAGTTGCTAGGAAAGGTCTTCCTAGAATCAGAGTTGCACTCTTGTGCTCCTCCATTTCCAGCACTACAAAGTCAGTGGGAAAGGCAAATGGCCCAAACTTGACAATCATGTCCTCAATTATGCCTGATGGGTATTTAATGGAGCCATCAGCAAGTTGAAGACATATCCGGGTTGGTTTGACTTCTTCAGTCAACCCAAGCTTTCTGATAGTGGATGCAGGTATTAGGTTGATACTTGCTCCAAGGTCACATAGAGCTGTCTTAGTACAAGCACCCTCTATTGTGCATGGTATCATAAAGCTCCCTGGATCTTGAAGCTTCTCTGGTAAGCTTTTCAGAATGACTGCACTGCATTCTTCAGTAAAAAACACTTTTTCAGTTTCTCTCCAATCCTTCTTATGACTTAAGATCTCTTTCATGAACTTAGCATAAGAGAGTATTTGCTCAAGTGCCTCTGCAAACGGGATCTTTATTTCAAGAGTCCTGAGATAGTCTACAAAGCGGGCAAATTTTTTATCCTGTTCCGCTTGGCGGAGCTTCTGAGGATAAGGCATCTTGGCTTTATATTCTTTAACCTTAGTTGCTGCAGGTTTATTCCCTACAGAAGTGGTTGAAGAAGCCTGCTTAAGGGGGTTGTGATCAGCACTTGCAAGTGTCTGACCCCTTTGTGGCATTTGAACGCCAGGATTGGATGCTTTTTGGGCATTTAATGCCAGATTGCAGCCCTTTTCTGGCGTTTGAACGCCAGATTTGGCTACCCGTTGGGCGTTTAACGCCACTTTCTTACCCTTTTCTGGCATTTGAACGCCAGAATCCTCCTGTCTGAGCTCTTACTGTTCTCAGAGGGATTTTGGGCAGTGGTTTGGTTATCCTTTGTTAGTTGTTCCTTTCTTGGCTTTCTGCTACTTTGAGCTGATTTATTCAATGTCTTCCCGCTCCTTAATTGGACAGCTTGGCATTCTTCTGTTATTTGTTTAA
>NC_029785.2:102202794-102204352 GCF_000816755.2 Arachis ipaensis | reverse complement strand
TTGAATTCTGCTAATTGTTTTGTCATTAGAAGTAATTGCTGATTTAGTTCAACAATCTGTTCTTGAGGATTAGGATCAGTAGTTACTGCCATAGCCTCTTCTTTTATGGAGGACTCACTGTTTGAGTACAGATGTTGATTTCTAGCAACTGTATCTATGAGCTCTTGAGCTTTTTCAATTATTTTTCTCATGTGTATAGATCCACCAGCTGAGTGGTCTAGGGACATCTGAGCTTTTTCTGTAAGCCCATAGTAGAAGATGTCTAACTGTACCCACTCTGAAAACATTTCAGAGGGGCATTTTCTCAGCATCCCTCTGTACCTCTCCCAAGCATTATAAAGGGATTCATGATCCTCTTGTTTAAAGCCTTGGATGTCCAGCCTTAGCTGTGTCATCCTTTTTGGAGGGTAAAATTGATTCAGGAATTTGTCTGTTAATTGTCTCCACGTTTTTATGCTTGCTGTGGGTTGGTTATTTAACCACCTCTTAGCTTGATCTTTTACAGTAAATGGAAACAATAATAATCTGTAGACATCTTGATCCACTTCTTTATCATGTATTGTGTCAGCAATTTGTAAGAACTATGCCAGAAACTCAGTAGGTTCTTCCTGTGGAAGACCAGAATACTGGCAATTTTGCTGCACCATGATAATGAGCTGAGGATTTAGCTCAAAGCTGCTTGCTTTGATGGGAGGTATACAGATGCTATACCCATATGCAGCTGTAATGGGGTTAGCATATGACCCCAAAGTCCTTCTAGACTGTTCACTTCTACTTAGGTCCATGATGGAGAAAGGGAGATGATGTGGATTGCAAATAAAAAAAAGATATGATTGAGAATTATTTTGAAAAATATATGATTGAGAAGATATGATTGCAAATTAAAAAAAAAAGATATGATTGAAAAGATATGATTGAAGAAATTAAAAAGATTTGATTTTTGAAAAAGATTTGAAAAGATCAATTTTTGAAATTAGAATATTGACTTGACTAAAAAAAAGATATGATTTTGAAAATCTTTGACTAAATTAATGCAAAATTTTGAAATTTATGAGTAAAATAAGGAAAGGATATTTTTTTGATTTTTAAATTTTAATGCGGAAAGAGAAAAACAACAAAATGACACTAAACTCAGAAATTTTAGATCAAAACACAGAGAACAAACAAGAAAACTTTGAATGTCAAGATGAACACCAAGAACACTTTGAAGATCAAGATGAACACCAAGAACAAATTTTTGAAAAATTTTTAAGTAAATAAAAGCACAAAAACACACCAAACTTAAAATTTTTAGAAAATCAAACACAGCTTTTCAAAAATTTAAAGGAAAAAACACAAAGAAGACACCAAACTTAGAATTTTTAAAAATCAAGAAAGAACTAAAGACATGTAATTTTGAAAAATTAAAAGAAAATAAAAGCATGCAATTGACACCAAACTTAAAATATAAAACTAAACTCAAATAAAAGACTCTAAACCAACAAAAATAAAATATACCTAATCTAAGCAACAAGATAAACCGCCAGTTGTCCAAACTCGAACAATCCCAGGCAACGGC
>NC_029785.2:102188977-102202600 GCF_000816755.2 Arachis ipaensis | reverse complement strand
ACCGCACGGCTAATCATCTGTCGGTTCTCGATCATGTCGGAATAGGATCCACTGATCCTTTTGCGTCTGTCACTACGCCCAACACTCGTGAGTTTGAAGCTCGTCACAGTCATCCCTTTCCAGATCCTACTCAGAATACCACAGACAAGTTTTAGACGTTTTGGATCTCAGGAATGACCGCCAATGATTCTAGCTTATACCACGAAGACTCTGATTTGAATCATGAGGCTAAGAGATATGCATTCAATCTAAGGTAGAACAGAGGTGGTTGTCAGGCACGCGTTCATAGGTGAGAATGATGATGAGTGTCACGGATCATCATATTCATCAAGTTGAAGTGCGAATGAATATCTTAGAATGGAAGCAAGCGTAATAGAATGGAAAACAGTAGTAATTGCATTAATTCATGAAAAATAGCAGAGCTCCTCACCCCCAACAATGGGGTTTAGAGACTCATGCCGTATAAAATACAATGAGAAACTTGTAGAATGTCATGAAGTACAATATGAATCACTGAAAGTAGTATTTATAGTAAACTAGTGACCTAGGGTTACAGAAAATGAGTAAGCTAGGGTGTTTATTGTAAAATTCCACTTCCGGGGCCCACTTGGTGTGTGCTTGGGCTGAGCATTGAAGCTTTCATGTGTAGAGACATTTCTTGGAGTTAAACGCCAGCTTTTATGCCAGTTTGGGCGTTTAACTCCAGCTTTTGTGCCAGTTCTGGAGTTAAACGCCAGAATTCTTGAGCTGACTTGGAACGCCTATTTGGGCTATCAAATCTCGAGCAAAGTATAGACTATTATATATTGCTGGAAAGCCCAGGATGTCTACTTTCCAACGCAATTTAGAGCGCACCAATTGGGTTTCTGTAGCTCCAGAAAATCTACTTTGAGTGCAGGGAGGTCAGAATCCAACAGCATCTGCAGTCCTTTTTCAGCCTCTGAATCAGATTTTTGCTCAGGTCCCTCAATTTCAGCCAGAAAATACCTGAAATCACAGAAAAACACACAAACTCATAGTAAAGCCCAAAAAAGTGTTTTTTATTTAAAAACTAATAAAAACATAATAAAAACTAACTAAAATGTACTAAAAATATACTAAAAACAATGCCAAAAAGCGTATAAATTATCCCTCATCATCTAGATAACATCTGTAGATTGGACTTTATTCATTTTGGGCTTGGCTAAGTAACGGACCAGGGTATGAACAGTGTCCCTACTTAAGGCCGACCTTTGTTGGTTCGGACTCAAGCATTCCTAAGTTGGTCTTGATTTTTCGTGGCTTTTAGTTCATCACCTTGGGTATACTGCCTTTCTCGGGACTAGCTCGGGCACTTAATGTGTTTTTTGAATTTGAACGTTATGTCTTTTCGTAATTATTCGTACGTCTTTTCAGTTACCTTGAAAATTGTGCCATCCATTAAATGTGGGGTAAATGTACCATTTTGCCTGTAGTGGCTATATATAAATATTATCGTTTTCCCTTTCTTCTTTCTCGCTTCATCTTCTGTGCTTTTACTTCATCTCTCTCAAGTTTCATCTCCTTCACTGTGTTTCCATTTTTATTGATCTTCTTTCAAGATTTTCCTATCTTGAAGTTTAATCTTGGTTCGAACAAATGTTTGGGGATTGCTCAGCATTACCGTCACAGTTACTCCCTCCTATTCTTCAACAAGGTTGATTTTTTTCTTTGTCTTTTTTTTTTTGCTTGGTTGATATTCTTTAGTAAAGCTTTATATTGTTTTTGTGAAGGACTATTTCCTACAAATATAGGCTCTTACTGCTTGTTCACTAAAGTTCCTTCCTTTCTTATTCTTGCCTATTTCCCTGACTATCATGAATCTTCAGTATTGTTTGTAGAATTTGGTAGAAAGAGATTTGTAGAATTTTTGACTTTGTTTGTTGAATTTCTATAAATTTATTGAATTCTTGAATTTCGGGGTTTTGTCTTGTCCCCAAATGGTGCCATTTTCTGAGTAGTGGTGCCATTTTGCATTCTAGTTTTGCTTGAAAAATTTGGACTTACTTCTGTTTTTCTGTAGATTCGGACTTCTTTAAATATTTTGGTGTTGTTTTTCCTTGGCCCGAGTTTCTTCTTGTGGTGACCTAGCTTTATTTTGCTTTTGTAAGTATTTCCCTTTATGTCTTGCTCAGTTATTCTCAGCATGTCTTTTAAGGTTCCTTCTAATTTAGACTGGGTAGATAGTACTGTCCTTTCTACTGTTTCTGTAGTTGATAATGAATATGTAGAAATATTTTGTAGGCAGCACAAGCTTTACATGACCTAAGAGGATAAGAGGAAGTATGAACTAGTAGGCCTCAATCCAGAAGATAGGATTTGCTTTCCTCAACTTAGTAACTCAAAAAGTCATTTTCTTTTTATGTATGACTGTCTGTTTACTAGGCTCGGGATTACACTTCTTTTTTCCGATTTTGAGACTGAAATCCTTGGTATCTGGTGCACGAAATTGTGATCTCTAGCAACGGCGCCAAAAATTTGGTTCGCACGTTTATAATCTCAAATTCTTTTTCACAACTTCGATACAACTAACCAGCAAGTGCACTGAGTCGTCCAAGTAATAAACCTTACGTGAGTAAGGGTCGATCCCATGGAGATTGTCGGCTTGAAGCAAGCTATGGTCACCTTGTAAATCTCAGTCAGGCAGATTCAAATGGTTATGGGATTTTGATAATTATGATATAAAATATAAAATAGGATAGAGATACTTATGCAATTCATTGGTGAGAATTTCAGATAAGCGTATAGAGATGCTTTTGTTCCTTCTGAACCTCTGCTTTCCTACTGCTTTCATTCAATCATTCATACTCCTTTCCATGGTAAGCTGTATGTTGGGCATCACCGTTGTCAATGGCTACTTCCCATCCTCTCAGTGAAAATGGTCCAAATGCGCTGTCACCGCACAGCTAATCATCTGTCGGTTCTCGATCATGTTGGAATAGGATCCATTGATCCTTTAGCGTCTGTCACACGCCCAACACTCGCGAGTTTGAAGCTCATCACAGTCATCCCATCCCAGATCCTACTCGGAATACAACAGACAAGGTTTAGACTTTCCGGATCTCAAGAATGGCCGCCAATAATTCTAGCTTATACCACGAAGACTCCGATCTTTTGGAATAGAGGCTAAGAGATAAACGCTCAATCCAAGGTAGAACGGAAGTGATTGTCAGGCACGCGTTCATAGGTTGAGAATGGTGATGAGTGTCACGGATCATCATGTCCATCTTGTTGAAGTGCAAGCGAATATCTTAGAATAGGAATAAGCTTGAATTGAATAAGAAAACAATAGTACTTTGCATTAATTCATGAGGAATATCAGAGCTCCACACCTTAATCTATGGTGTGTAGAAACTCTACCGTTGAAAATACATAAGTGATGAAAGTTCAGGCATGGCCGAATGGCCAGCCCCCTAAACGTGATCTCAGAACATAAAATTCGTCAAAAACTAACCAGAGATGTGAAATAAATCACTAAAAGTAGTTTTTATACTAAACTAGTAGCTAAGGTTACATAAGATAAGTAAATGATGTAGAAATCCACTTCTGGGCCCACTTGGTGTGTGCTTGGGCTGAGCATTGAGCTTTCATGTGTAGAGACTCTTTTCAGAGTTAAACGCCAGGTTGTAGCCTGTTTCTGGCGTTTAACTCTGATTTGCAACCTGTTTCTGGCGTTTAACTCCAGAATAGGGTAGGGAGTTGGCGTTTTATTGCCAGTTTGCATCATCAAAACTCGTGCAAAGTTTGGACTATTATATATTGCTGGAAAGCCCTGGATGTATAATTTCTAACGCAATTGAGAGTGCACCAATTGGGTTTCTGTAGCTCCAGAAAATCCACTTCGAGTGCAGGGAGGTCAGAATCCAACAGCATCTGCAGTCCTTCTTCAGCCTCTGAATCAGATTTTTGCTCAAGTCCCTCAATTTCAGTCAGAAATTACCTAAAATCATAGAAAAATACACAAACTCATAGTAAAGTCCAGAAATGTGATTTTTATTTAAAAACTAATAAAAATATACTAAAAAATAATTAAAACATACTAAAAACTACCTAAAAACAATGTCAAAAAGCGTATAAATTATCCGCTCATCACAAAACCAAACTTAAATTGTTGCTTGTCCCCAAGCAACTGAAAATCAAATAGGATAGAAAGAAGAGAATATACAATGAATCCCAAAAACATCTATGAAGATCAGTCTTAATTAGATGAGCGGGGCTATTAGCTTTTTGCTTCTGAATAGTTTTGGCATCTCACTTCATCCTTTGAAGTTCAGAATGATTGGCTTCTATAGAAACTCAGAATTTAGATAGTGTTATTGATTCTCCTAGTTCAGTATGTTGATTCTTGAACACAGTTACTTTATGAGTCTTGGCCGTGACCCTAAGCATTTTATTTTCCAGTATTACCACCGGATGCATAAATGCCACAGACACATAACTAGGTGAACCTTTTCAGATTGTGACTCAACTTTGCTAGAGTCCCCAATTAGAGGTGTCCAGAGCTCTTAAGCACACTTTTATTGTTTTGGACCACGACTTTAACTGCTTAGTCTCAAGCTTTTCACTTTACCTTGCCTTTTGGTTTAAAGGGCTATTGGTTTTTCTGCTTGCTTTTTCTTTCTCTTTTTTCTCTCTTTTTTTTCCTTTTTTTCGCCTCTTCTTTTTTTTTTTCGCAAGATTTTGTATTCACTGCTTTTTCTTATTTCAAGAATCAATTTTATGATTTTTCAGATTATCAATAAAATTTCTCTTTTTCATCATTCTTTCAAGAGCCAACAATTTTAACATTCATAAACTACAAATTCAAAAGACATATGCACTGTTCAAGCATTCATTTAGAAAACAAAAAGTATTGCCACCACATCAAAATAATTAGACTATTTTAAAATTCAAAATTCATGTACTTCTTATTCTTTTGCAATTAAAAACATTTTTCATTTAAGAAAGGTGATGGATTCATAGGACATTTATAGCTTTAAGGCATAGACACTTAGACACTAATGATCATGTAATAAAGACACAAACATAAATAAACATAAAGCATAGTAAACAAAAAACAGAAAAATAAAGAACAAGGAAATTAAAGAACGGGTCCACCTTAGTGATGGCGGCTAGTTCTTTCTCTTGAAGATCTTATGGAATGCTTTAGCTCCTTAATGTCTCTTCCTTGCCTTTGTTGCTCCTCCCTCATAGCTCTTTGATCTTCTCTAATCTCATGGAGAATGATGGAGTGCTCTTGGTGCTCCACCCTTAGTTGTCCCATATTGGAACTTAATTCTCCTAGGGAGGTGTTGATTTGCTCCCAATAGTTTTATGGAGGAAAGTGCATCCCTTGAGGCATCTCAGGGATTTCATGGTGAGGAATTTCCTCATGATCTTGTTGAGGTCCATGATCTCTTGTTTGCTCCATCCTTTTCTTAATGATGGGCTTGTCTTCATCAATGAGGATGTCTCCCTCTATGTCAATCCCAGCCGAATTGCAGAGGTGGCAAATGAGGTGAGGAAAGGCTAACCTTGCCAAAGTGGAGGACTTGTCAGCCACCTTGTAGAGTTCTTGAGGTATAATCTCATGAACTTCCACTTCCTCCCCAATCATGATACTATGGATCATGATGGCCGAATCCACAGTTACTTCGGATCGGTTGCTAGTAGGAATGATAGAGCGTTGGATGAACTCCAACCATCCTCTAGCTACAGGCTTAAGGTCCGATCTTCTCAATTGAACCGGCTTGCCTCTTGAGTCAACTTTCCATTGAGCTCCTTCCACACATATGTCCATGAGGACTTGGTCCAACCTTTGATCAAAGTTGACCCTTCTAGTGTAGGGGCGTGCATTTTCTTGCATCATTGGCAAGTTGAATGCCAACCTTACATTTTCTGGACTAAAATCTAAGTATTTCCCCCGAACCATTGTAAGCTAATTCTTTGCAATTCATTGGTGAGAATTTCAGATAAGTGTATGGAGATGCTTTTGTTCCTTCTGAACCTCTACTTTCCTACTGCTTTCTTTCAATCATTCATACTCCTTTCCATGGCAAGCTGTATGTTGGGCATCACCGTTGTCAATGGCTACTTCCCATCCTCTCAGTGAAAATGGTCCAAATGCGCTGTCACCGCACGGCTAATCATTTGTCAGTTCTCGATCATATTGGAATAGGATCCATTGATCCTTTTGCGTCTGTCACACGCCCAACACTCGCGAGTTTGAAGCTCGTCACAGTCATCCCATCCCAGATCCTACTCGGAATACCACAGACAAGGTTTAGACTTTCCGGATCTCAAGAATGGCCGCCAAATTCTAGCTTATACCACGAAGACTCTGATCTTTTGGAATGGAGGCTAAGAGATAAATGCTCAATCCAAGGTAGAACGGAAGTGGTTGTTAGGCACGCGCTCATAGGTTGAAAATGGTGATGAGTGTCACGGATCATCACGTCCATCATGTTGAAGTGCAAGCGAATATCTTAGAATAGGAATAAGCTTGAATTGAATAAGAAAACAATAGTACTTTGCATTAATTGATGAGGAATAGCAGAGCTCCACACCTTAATCTATGGTGTGTAGAAACTCTACCATTGAAAATATATAAGTGATGAAGGTTCAGGCATGGCCGAATGGCTAGCCCCCTAAACGTGATCTCAGAACATAAAATTCATCAAAGACTAACCAGATATGTGAAATAAATCACTAAAAGTAGTTTTTATACTAAACTAGTAGCTAAGGTTACATAAGATAAGTAAATGATGTAGAAATCCACTTCCGGGCCCACTTGGTGTGTGCTTGGGCTGAGCATTGAGCTTTCATGTGTAGAGACTCTTTTTGGAGTTAAACGCCAGGTTGTAGCCTGTTTCTGGCGTTTAACTCCAGAATAGGGCAGGGAGTTGGCATTTTAACGCCAGTTTGCGTCATCAAAACTCGTGCAAAGTATGGACTATTATATATTGCTGGAAAGCCATGGATGTCTACTTTTCAACGGAATTAAGAGCACGCCAATGGAGTTTCTGTAGCTCCAGAAAATCCACTTCGAGTGCAGAGAGGTCAGAATCCAACAGCATCTGCAGTCCTTCTTCAGCCTCTGAATCAGATTTTTGCTCAAGTCCCTCAATTTCAGTCAGAAATTACCTGAAATCACAGAAAAACACACAAACTCATAGTAAAGTCCAGAAATGTGATTTTTATTTAAAAACTAATAAAAATATTCTAAAAAGTAATTAAAACATACTAAAAACTACCTAAAAACAATGTCAAAAAGCGTATAAATTATCTGCTCATCAGTATCTGTAAAGTAGCATCCTCTCATCTCCACTCAAACTCATGGGGTTTTATGAAAGTTTACCAACTCAGAAGTCGAGAACTTGACCTTCCTCTGTCTTAAAAAATTTTCTTTTATTTGTTTCAACTCACTAAGCCTTTTAGCTCAAAAAAATAACACTAGCTCTCTTTCTG
Organism: Arachis ipaensis; assembly: GCF_000816755.2. NCBI lineage: Eukaryota > Viridiplantae > Streptophyta > Magnoliopsida > Fabales > Fabaceae > Arachis > Arachis ipaensis. The sequence continues at coordinate 102,195,136 of NC_029785.2, read as the reverse complement.
AGCTATTCAAGGCCGAAAATTTTTTCTATCTTTGATGAATCTGTTCATGACTTCAAGAACTATTACTTCAAGGTTCGGGCTATTGAGGGCACCCAACCTTTTTTACTTAATGACAAAGACGAACCCGCCTTTAGTTTATACTGGGAAGAGGCCTCCACCATTATTAAATATAATCTTGAGGATTTGGATGAGGTAGAGGAGTTTATAGTATCCTTTTTCTAGGAGTGTTAGGGTCGAGTTCCGAACCTTGACACAAAGAAGTTTTTGATAGGCAAACTGAGCTATGTTAGAACCGAACTAGGTAGCTAGATATTTCTTTTGTAAATACTTATTTTATATGTGTTTGGGTTATGTAATCTGACTCTCTTTGTTTTATGTTGTAGAGAGGATAACTAATGGCTCGGATGATTTGTTGAGAATTTGACAAGTAAAGAAGGACGCAGTCGCTCAGGCCGTTCAACTGAAAGAGTCCAGTAAGTCCGGTAAAACTTCTTCTCCTTCTAAGTCGGATTCATCCTCTTCCTAATGGGCCAAAGTGGTTTGTCCTTCTCCTCCTCATCTGAATACAGAGTCTTTGCCTCGAAATGTTCCTCTTGTGCCTCCCTTCTCTGACCCGAGCTCTCATAAGCGAAAACTCTATCTTCTAAGTTTGGCAGTGTTCAGGATTTTGATGCCATTACTTTTTGTGAGGAGCATATTGTTCCTCATAGTTTTATAAGCATGGACAATGTCTCCCTCAAAACACACTTAGAAGTACTCGCCTGAGGTGGTATCCGAACTACAGGGGTGTGTTCATCCCTCTTAAAACAATTAGAAAAAACTCCGCTTGGCTCTATTTAGAGGGAACTGACCGACCTTAGGGTTGAGGTCGCTTCTCTTCGGGAGACCAAGTTGGAATTGGAGGTTGAAAAAGAGGCTCTTACATTCAACCTTTCAAAACTCCGTGAGAGGGTGAAACAATCTGAAGCGGCTAGTGCTATGGCCAAAGGTTTACAGAAAAAAGCTGAGGAGAGTTATACCCGTGTCTTTGTGGAGAGTTTGGATATGAGGGACGAGCTGTCTAAGCTAAGGGAAGAATATGCTAGGTTGGAGGAGTTGGTGGCTAAGGGAATGGATACGATGAATGAGAGTCTAAAGGCTCAATTCTGAGTTGTAGTTTCCAAGATTGATCTCTCTCTTATTGACCCTGACAAGGTTGTGGTTGATGGAAGGATTGTTCTACCTGAGGTCGAGTCCATTCCTGAGGATCTGAAGACTTCCAGTGCCCTAGTTGAGGAAACCCCTGTGGACTGTTCCCTTTCGATTTCTAACAGTCACCCTTCTTCTTCTATCCAGGTTGAGGGGGGTAGCGACTATGACTACTGATGAACAGGATCCACCTTTTTCTTAGTTTTATTTCAAAACTCCTTTGTATTTGATGGACTGGTCTGTGGGTCTTTTGAACACCTTATTTTATATTAGTTTAGTTTGGATACTTGTCGGGTCCTTTAAATGTTCCTGTTTATGGCTTAGTACTAGCTAGTTTGGAGAGGGTATCAGCTCGGTAATTGAGTTTTCAAGTTATATGCATGGCCTCTGTTTCTTGGAATTGTCTGAGTTGTTCTTGTGTTTATTTTAAGTATCTCTTCATGTTAGAATCTTTGGCTTGGTAATTCCTATTTATCTGAGAGGTTATTACTTGGGATTCACTAAACACCGTGACTTTTGATGCTCTGACCTCTTTGGCTAGCCTTAAGCCAGCAAGTATGTCATACTCGGCTTGATTATTGGAGGCTGAAAACTTGAATTTTAACGAAAGCTCTACCCTAGCTCCTTCTTCATTTTCAAGAATGATTCCTGCTGCACTACCAGCTTTATTTGATGATCCATCCAAATAAAATGCCAAGCTATTGGGCTTCCTTGTTGTTTGCCTGTGTATTCAACTAAGAAGTCGACCAGGTATTAAGATTTGATGGCTGTACGAGCTTCATACTTGAGGTCGAACTTGGATAATTCTATATTCCATTGTAACATTTGACCTACAATATCCATCTTTTGGAGGATGTGCTTCATAGGTTATTTATTTTAGATTCAGATGGTGTAGACTTGGAAGTAAGGTCTATAAGAACCGTAATTAATTAACCGCTTAATTAATTTAATTGCCTAAAAATAGGTTCAAAAATTTAGAATATTAATTAAAAATTTAAACGTGATATTTGAACTCAGTAGACTTTTCTGAGTTGGAAAATATAATTTTCTACAGAAAATCGTGTAAAAATGTGTACCGGTAAATTAGTCGGCAGTACCAGCTTAAATCTACCCGGTACTATATGAGAGCAGTAAAAACTATAGAAAAACTTAGAAAAATAATTAAAGTTAAAAACCGGACGCTAATTTTAAAGGTTTGGCCCAAAGTTGAGCCAAACGGGCCAAAAACGCTAACGGATTGGACCGGGCCCGTATTGGGCCCAAGCCCAACATATAAAATCACATTAATGAACCCCATTCGGCCACCATAATCCTTAGAGAGTGAGAGCATGCAGATGAAGTGAGAAGTGAGGAAGGGTTTTAAAAACACTATTCACATATAACTTCATCTGATCATATCTCGAGCTACGGTCCTCCGATTCGCATGCCGTTTGCGGCTACACAAAGCTCTCGCCGAGCTCGTTAATTCTAACAAACTTTTTCTGGTAAGGTTTTGAATTTTTCTTTCCATTTTGTATCCCTAAGAAATTTAAAAATTAAGATTTGAGTTTTGAGTAGATTTTGTATTTTTGATTGATTAGGTGGTATATAAGGTTGAGCTATTGGTGGTTTGTTCTCCAAACATCATCAAAAAAGGTAAAAAAAACTCTTTACCTTTGTGAATTTGTGAATTTGGTAACTCTAGGTTGATTTGTGGTATTTGGTATGATTTTAGTTTGTGTTCTTGCGAATGTTGGCATTTTTTTGGTGCTTTGGATGTGAATTGGTGATTTATTGGTGATTGGAAGCTTGATTTGGACTCAAATTGGTGTATTGTGCATATTGAAAATCGGCTAAGGTATGGTTTCGATTTCTTCTATGTAATATATAATATTTCTGGACACCTAGGCTAGTGGACTTTAGGATAGGATTGAATTGATTGTTAGAAATTGTTGAATTGATAATGTATGTTGGCACTGATGATTATGATAAATTATGAGGTTGAATTTTGATGTTGTTGTTGATCTTTAAGATTTAAGTGAATAATGATAGTTTTGAGGAGTGATAATGAATTATGATGCTTGTTGATGTTGATGAATATTGAGGATGGTGAATTGATGTTGAGTTGTTAATTATTGAGAAGTGGGATGTGTAAGTAGGAATTTTTGGATGAAAATCACGAAAATGTGTATTGGTAGGTTGTGGAATGAATTAGAAGATATATGAACATAAATTAGGTACATTGGAACTGTTTTGGTTGTATGATAATTGGTTTTGATTGTGAATTTTGGAAGTTTGAGAACCGTTCATGCCTTAGGTCGAGCTGTATGACCCGGGCTGATAGACGACAAGTCAACCGACCTCTTCAGGTCAGAATTATCCGACCTCTTCTTAAAGAGTTCGGCCAAATCACCAAGGAGAAGCCCAAAAAGGGCCCAAACGGAGGAACACAACCCAAATCCAAAGGCAGCCCAAGCCTAGAGAGATAAGGGCGTTTCCTTAAAGATAAGATGACTTCACTCAAAGATAAGATAAGATAAACTATCTTATCCCCAGAAAGGTCACTCCACACCATTATAAATACACTGGAGCACCCAGGTATAACTCATACTCTGATTCTACTAAAAAACCTACTTAAAGCCCATGCTAACTTAAGCATCGGAGTCCCTTGCAAATACCACCACCCTCCGGTGACGAAGGATTAGCATCACCAACAAGTCCAACAAGTCGGACACGGCGGCTCCAGCCACCATCATCAAGTCGGACACAACAGCTCCGACCAAGTACAGAACATCTCGTCCGAGATCGACCTACATTTTCAGGTAACTCTCAGAACATTGGCGCCGTTGCCGGGAAACCAGGAAGTCATCCCATCACCATGGCAGACGACCACAACAACGATCACAACTTTGGTTTGGTGGACAGAACGCCAAACAAAGACACGGATGCCACCTCCAAATACACACCTCAGAACGGGGGAGATAAGCAACCCCCAAACACAGAAATTTTGGAAGCTATACGTGAGCAACAAGATCGTCTCAAACAGCTCGAAAAAAGAGGCCGAGCATCAACGGGAAGCCGAGAGGGACCTACGAAGGGAAACTAGGCGACGCCGAGAGCTAGAGGACAAGCTCCTAAAGCTTGAAGCCGATCTCAAAACTAAGATTCCTAGAAAGTAAGACTCCAACACTCCAAAGATTCCTGGAAGTGCCAAAAAGCTGCAAACAACCATATCATGAAGAAGCAAAGCTACTATAATCAACATTGAGAAGGCCACCTGAAAGTCGACATCAAGAGTTCAAAAGCATTTATTTTTCTAAATAAAGTTGCTTAGGAAAAAGCAACTACAAAGTCACAATTAAACAACTACAAAGCTACAGAAAATAGAGTTCAAAAACCCACAAACCGGGCCACTAAGATACAGAAGAAAAAAACTATAAAGGATTCAAAGATTCTCCAGTGGCGGCATCTCGAGGCGAAAGAGGACGAGTCACAAAAGGGACAGCATCAACAGTCCCATCCGGCCAGTTCAGGATTTGAACATCGGGATTCGACTCAGGGTGGCTGACCTCAGCTGCAGGAGTAGGAAAAAACGGGGCAACAGAAGCCTTGGTGGATGGCACAGGAGGTGGATCCACATCATCATCATCTTCATCCGAGGCAGGAAGGATTTTCCCATTTTCCACAATATTGTCCAAACTTAAGAGAGACAGGTCGAGCTCGGGAGCAAAGACTCGGACATGATCCTTCAAATTTTCATAAGCAGAAGTCACACTACCCATGAGATGGCCCTGGAGCTCGGCATAATCAGCCCGAGCAGACTCCAACCTTTCCCTGAGCTCTATCATCTCATCATAAGCCTAAACATAGCTCTCCTTATGCTTTTGCACTATCTCCTCAGCCAGATTTAGAGAAGCCACAGCCGCAGTAGCTCGAGCCCTCTCATTCTCCAAGTCAAGCTCCAACTTGATCACTTTGGCGTCCAGCTCATTCTTCACCCCCTTGATCCTGTCGAATTCCGACTTGGCCTCCTCCATAGAAGCCTTCATTGCATGAACCGGGATATCCTGAGCAGTTCGGAACAAGGCTGCACCTATGTGTGTGATGAGCGGATAATTTATACCATTTTTGGCATTATTTTTACATAGTTTTTAGTAAGATTTAGTTACTTTTTATTATATTTTTCTTTATTTTTATTCAAAAATCACATTTCTGGACTTTACTATGAGTTTGTTTTTTTTCTGTAATTTCAGGTATTTTCTGGCTGAAATTGAGGGACTTGAGCAAAAATCTGATTCAGAGGCTGAAAAAGGACTGCAGATGCTGTTGGATTCTGACCCTCCTGCACTCGAAGTAGATTTTCTGGAGCTACAAAAGCCCAATTGGGCGCTCTCAATTGTGTTGGAAAGTAGACATCTTGGGCTTTCCAGCAATATATAATAGTCCATACTTTGCCCGAGATTTGATGGCCCAAACTGGCGTTCAAAGAAAGCCTAAAACTTTCTGGCGTAAAATGCCAGAATTGGCACAAAAACTGGAGTTAAACGCCCAAACTGGCACCCAAGCTGGCGTTTAACTCAAAGAACAGCCTATGCACAAAAAAGCTTCAATGCTCAGCCCAAGCACACACCAAGTGGGCCCCGGAAGTGGATTTCTGCATCATTTACTTATTTCTGTAAACCCTAGGCCACTAGTTCATTATAAATAGGAATTTTTACTATTGTATTTTCATCATTAGATCAATTTTGAGACTATCTTTGTATCACTTTTGATCTATTGATCACGTTTTGGGGCTGGCTATTCGGCCATGCCTGGACCTTCATCACTTTTCTATTTTCAACGGTAGAGTTTCTACACGCCATAGATTAAGGTGTGGAGCTCTGCTGTTCCTCATGAATTAATGCAAAGTACTATTGCTTTTCTATTCAATTCAAGCTTATTCCTATTCTAAGATATTCGCTTGCACTTCAACATGATGAATGTGATGATCCG
>NC_029785.2:102168741-102188296 GCF_000816755.2 Arachis ipaensis | reverse complement strand
TTAAAGATAAGATGACTTCACTTAAAGATAAGATAAGATAACTATCTTATCCCCAGAAAGGTCACTCCACACCATTATAAATACACTGGAGCACCCAGGTATAACTCATACTCTGATTCTACTAAAAAACCTACTTAAAGCCCATGCTAACTTAAGCATCGGAGTCCCTTGCAAATACCACCACCCTCCGGTGACGAAGGATTAGCATCACCAACAAGTCCAACAAGTCGGACACGGCGGCTCCAGCCACCATCATCAAGTCGGACACAACAGCTCCGACCAAGTACAGAACATCTCGTCCGAGATCGACCTACATTTTCAGGTAACTCTCAGAACATTGGCGCCGTTGCCGGGAAACCAGGAAGTCATCCCATCACCATGGCAGACGACCACAACAACGATCACAACTTTGGTTTGGTGGACAGAACGCCAAACAAAGACACGGATGCCACCTCCAAATACACACCTCAGAACGGGGGAGATAAGCAACCCCCAAACACAGAAATTTTGGAAGCTATACGTGAGCAACAAGATCGTCTCAAACAGCTCGAAAAAAGAGGCCGAGCATCAACGGGAAGCCGAGAGGGACCTACGAAGGGAAACTAGGCGACGCCGAGAGCTAGAGGACAAGCTCCTAAAGCTTGAAGCCGATCTCAAAACTAAGATTCCTAGAAAGTAAGACTCCAACACTCCAAAGATTCCTGGAAGTGCCAAAAAGCTGCAAACAACCATATCATGAAGAAGCAAAGCTACTATAATCAACATTGAGAAGGCCACCTGAAAGTCGACATCAAGAGTTCAAAAGCATTTATTTTTCTAAATAAAGTTGCTTAGGAAAAAGCAACTACAAAGTCACAATTAAACAACTACAAAGCTACAGAAAATAGAGTTCAAAAACCCACAAACCGGGCCACTAAGATACAGAAGAAAAAAACTATAAAGGATTCAAAGATTCTCCAGTGGCGGCATCTCGAGGCGAAAGAGGACGAGTCACAAAAGGGACAGCATCAACAGTCCCATCCGGCCAGTTCAGGATTTGAACATCGGGATTCGACTCAGGGTGGCTGACCTCAGCTGCAGGAGTAGGAAAAAACGGGGCAACAGAAGCCTTGGTGGATGGCACAGGAGGTGGATCCACATCATCATCATCTTCATCCGAGGCAGGAAGGATTTTCCCATTTTCCACAATATTGTCCAAACTTAAGAGAGACAGGTCGAGCTCGGGAGCAAAGACTCGGACATGATCCTTCAAATTTTCATAAGCAGAAGTCACACTACCCATGAGATGGCCCTGGAGCTCGGCATAATCAGCCCGAGCAGACTCCAACCTTTCCCTGAGCTCTATCATCTCATCATAAGCCTAAACATAGCTCTCCTTATGCTTTTGCACTATCTCCTCAGCCAGATTTAGAGAAGCCACAGCCGCAGTAGCTCGAGCCCTCTCATTCTCCAAGTCAAGCTCCAACTTGATCACTTTGGCGTCCAGCTCATTCTTCACCCCCTTGATCCTGTCGAATTCCGACTTGGCCTCCTCCATAGAAGCCTTCATTGCATGAACCGGGATATCCTGAGCAGTTCGGAACAAGGCTGCACCTATGTGTGTGATGAGCGGATAATTTATACCATTTTTGGCATTATTTTTACATAGTTTTTAGTAAGATTTAGTTACTTTTTATTATATTTTTCTTTATTTTTATTCAAAAATCACATTTCTGGACTTTACTATGAGTTTGTTTTTTTTCTGTAATTTCAGGTATTTTCTGGCTGAAATTGAGGGACTTGAGCAAAAATCTGATTCAGAGGCTGAAAAAGGACTGCAGATGCTGTTGGATTCTGACCCTCCTGCACTCGAAGTAGATTTTCTGGAGCTACAAAAGCCCAATTGGGCGCTCTCAATTGTGTTGGAAAGTAGACATCTTGGGCTTTCCAGCAATATATAATAGTCCATACTTTGCCCGAGATTTGATGGCCCAAACTGGCGTTCAAAGAAAGCCTAAAACTTTCTGGCGTAAAATGCCAGAATTGGCACAAAAACTGGAGTTAAACGCCCAAACTGGCACCCAAGCTGGCGTTTAACTCAAAGAACAGCCTATGCACAAAAAAGCTTCAATGCTCAGCCCAAGCACACACCAAGTGGACCCCGAAAGTGGATTTTTGCACTATTTGCACTTAGTTACTCATTTTCTGTAAACCTAGGTTACTAGTTTAGTATAAAAACTACTTTTTTTATATCTTTGGATCATCTTATGTAACTTTTATCATCTCCTTTCACGTATGGAGGCTGGCCTCATGGCCATGCCTAGACTATTTTCACTTATGTATTTTCTACGGTGGAGTTTCTACACCTCATAGATTAAGGTGAGGAGCTCTGCTGTTCTTCAAGAATTAATGAAAGTACTATTGTTTTTTTTCTTTTAATTCACGCCTACTTCTTCTCCAAGATATACTATTGTACTTAATTTAGTTAAGTCAGAATGAAGGGGTAACTTGTGACAATCACCCACTATCTTCATTACTTGCTTAGCCAAGATCCACGTGCCTGACAACCACAAGCGGTCTACATGATGTTCAACGAAGTCATTGGATGACAGCCGGAGTATATTCTCTTGGGTATCTAATACACGGACCGAGTCTGTGAGATTAGAACCTTCGTGGTATAGGCTAGAACCATTGGCAGCATTCCTGAGATCTGGAAAGTCTAAACTTTGTCTTTGGTATTCCGAGTAGGATCTGGGAAGGGATGACTGTGAAGAGCTTCAAACCTGTGAATGTTGGGCGCAGTGACAGTGTGCAAAAGGATAGAGAGATCCTATTTTGACGCTAGCGGGAACCGACAGATGATTAGCCTTGCGGTAGCTGTACCTGGTATTTTTCATCCGACACGAGAAATCTGACAGTTGATTAGCCGTGCAGAGATCGTACCTGGTATTTTTCATCCAAGAGGATCATACAGCTTGCCATGGAAGGGAGCACGCATGGTTGGAAGAAGATAATAGGAAAACAGAGGTTCAAAAGCAACAAAGCATCTCCAAATGCTTATCTGAAATTCCCATAAATGAATTACATAAGTATCTCTATCTTATTTTAAGTTTTATTTATATTTTAATTATCAAAATCTCATAACCATTTGAATCTGCCATTTACAAGATGACCATAGCTTGCTTCAAGCCGACAATCTCCGTGAGATCGACCCTTACTCACGTAAGGTATTACTTGGATGACCCAGTGCACTTGCTGGTTAGTTGTGCGGAGTTGTAAAAAGTGTGAATCACAATTTCCTACACCAGTGTCCCATCTTCACGCTACTCCGGCTAATAAAGTCCAGATGGTGAAGAATGGACACGTCGTCCATAGAAAGTCAGCCATAAGGGGCAATTTGGTTGTCAACAAACCCCACAGCATCAAAGTCAGGGGCGTCAAGGTCAAAGGGTTCAGCACTCCTCTATCTTTTTGGCGGAGGGACAGAAGTAGGAGACGAGGTAGCAACAAAAGTTTGGGGAGGATCAACCAAATGGACCTGAGGAGTAGGAATCACCCTCCTCGGCTCAGAAGTGCTCGAGATCGGCTTTTTAGGAGAAACCTGAGAAGATCCTTCTCCAGCAGCCTTAGCCGAGATGTTCTGGGCAGCTGTAGCTTTCCTCGCCTTCTTAAAGGCCTTCATGGAATCATTATTCTTAGCCATCTCTGAAAAAACACAGCAAAAGACAAGTTACAAATTGGAAGAAAAAGAACAAAATTAACAAAGACAAACAAGTAAAAAGAAGTCGACCACTACCTAGCTCAGCTCGGAGAAGTGAGGGATCCCCTAAAAACCTCTTAGTATCGAGATGAGGTGGTTGCCCTTAATTCTCCTCCAACACATTCACAAAGGCCTGTTCGACCTCATCCAGCATCTCCCACGAATATCTAGAGACTACAACATTCTTTTGCCAACATAAGGGGAAGGCAGGTTCATTCTTTGACTCCAAGAAAAATAGCCAAGCTCCTTCAACAGATCAGACCTTAAAGTAATAATTCTTAAAGTCCCTAAAGGATTCATCATACATGGAAAAAACCTTCTTTCCCTGGGCAGATCAGAAAGAAATCCAAGAAGCTTTCTTTTTTGAAAAAATCCCAAGCTTAGTCAAAACAAAGAGATAAAGAAAGAGGGTTTGAGAAGGCTTAATATCTAGTTCTTGTCACAACAACTGAAAGATCTTAATAAAGCCCCATGAATTCGGATGGAGTTGGGACGAAGCTACATTGCACGACCACAACAAATCGGTCTCGAAGGAGGTGAAAGGAATGGTAATGTTCATTTCGCTGAAAAAATAGTCATAAGCAAAAAAGAAGGGACGTTCCCCCTAGATCGGAGAAGGAAAACAAACCCTCTCATCGGAGTCAGGTGCTACTAACTCGTAGTTCTTCTCCTGATCCCTACTACTACAGATCTAGTGATGTTTTCTAAGCTCCACGCAGTATTCAGAGTTAACTACTGAAATGCACATCAGGACGAGGGAGTCCAGCCAGTCAGACATTCCCTCGGGGACTTTGGAGGATGTCTCGACAATATTTTTTCGAGAAGACATGGTCAACTAATCCTACAACAAGAAAAAGAAAAAGCGGTTACTATCCAAACAGGTCGGGCAAATCATAAAGAAATCAGCTCGGACAAATATGGATACAACTCATACAACAGCAAAAGGAGACCCCAGGACTCGCACCAATGTCCAAGGGCATCCTTTGGAGGCAGTAACAGAGTGAGGACTCAGAAAAAATCTACAAGACTACATCCCAAAATCTCTCAGTAAGAAAATAACCCTCTTTCAACAAGCGACATGACGAAAAGAAAGTCACAAATCGAAAAGTCATAAAAAATGCCATCTTTTTACAAATCTATCAGCAAAGAAAACTACCAACATCAAATAGGCCAAGTGAAAATCATCAAAGGCGCAATGTTTTTCAGAATCAAGAAGTTCATAAGCCTCAAAATCAAAGGATACAATCAGAAACAGTAACAACATGCAAAAACCCTAAAAAACATCAACTATCAGGAAATGCAAAAAGGATCATACAAAGTTGAAGAAACTCCCACAGCACACATTGCAGCAATAATCAGGCATAGCAAAAGCAGAAAGATTCAAACTTTTTTTTAAGCAAGATCAAAACTTTCTCAGACACAAAAAGAACGACGTGGAAAAGAAAATGAGAGCGGAAGAAGACCAACCTGTAACAAGGAGGAGACAATAAACGTTGGGAGATTGAAACAATAACGAAGCCGCGCCAGACGATCACCTTTCGAACAAGAGAACGAAGCACTAGCAGTGAAAGAAGAGAAGTGAAAAGAGGAAAAATGAAACAAAGCTTTGAAATTTCAAATCAAGACATGTAGAGGGAAGTAAAAAAGGAAATGGCAAAGAATTAATGAGTATTTAACCTTCGCACGTTCCCTACGCAATTTAAAAGGAGTGAAGGAAAACGCTTCACATTCAAGAAGTCTCAGCGGAATCAACCTAAGTGCTCGAGCCCGGCCTCTCCAAAGAAGGATCGAAGTCCTAAAAAAGGACTCGACCTCAAAAGGAAGACCACGCTCGAGTAGGGGCACTGTTCATGCCCGGGGTCGAGCTGTATGACCCGGGCTGATAGACGACAGATCGACCGACCTCTTTAGGTCAGGATTACCCGACCTCTTCTTAAAGTGTTCGGCCAAATCACCAAGGAGAAGCCCAAAAAGGGCCCAAATGGAGGAACACGACCCAAATCCAAAGGCAGCCCAAGCCTAGAGAAGATGACTTCACTCAAAGATAAGATAAGATAACTATCTTATCCCCAGAAAGGTCACTCCACACCATTATAAATACACTGGAGCACCCAGGTATAACTCATACTCTGATTCTACTAAAAAACCTGCTTAAAGCCTATGCTAACTTAAGCATCGGAGCCCTTGCAGGTTCCACCACCCTTCGGTGACGAAGGATCAGCATCACCAACAAGTCCAACACGGCAGCTCCGGCCACCATCATCAAGTCAGACACAACAGCTCTGACCAAGTACAGAAGATCTCGTCCGAGATCGACCTACAGTTTCAGGTAACCCTCGGAACAAGAACTTAGTTAACTTTTAGTAAAAATCTGTTTTTGGTAAACTTTGTCGGATCATAACTTGAGCCTCAGTTTTCAAAATTGAATGAAATTTATGTTAAATTAGAGTTCATTTAAAGAGCTTTAAATTGATATAAATTTTAAGGAAAATAAAATTTTGTAAAGGAAGTTATGAACATTTGAAGTTTGGTGTTTAAAATTGAGATTCTACAGAATTGAAAATTTTCTAAGTCTCGTCAGGGTTGCGTATGCGACACAATGCACGTGACACAAGCATTCTACTTGGGTTGGGCATCTCGCGTACGTGGGCACTGCATGCGTACGTGAACTATAAGAATTTTGACCCTTGCATACGTGAATACTTAACACGCAACGCCAGCATCCCATTCGGGTTGGGGAATTCGCATACGCGAGCATGGGGTTGCGTACACGACCACCCAATTTTCCATGCATGTGTACGCGACAACTAAACCGACAATTAAACCTCAATCAACGTTTAAATTATTTGTCACTTAAGCAAACCCAATAAAATTAACCGAAGTATTTAAACCTCGGGTTGTCTCTCAAGAAATTGCAGGGAAGTGTAGTTTATTATTGGTTATGGAAAAGTATATTTTTGGGGTTTTTAAAATAAGGAACAAGAAAGTAAAATGGCGAGAAAAAAATAAACTAATAACTAAGAAAGCTCTTAGCAAGGATTGAGAATTAGAAGTCCTATCCTTATTATCATCATCAATTGTGATGTTAAATGTGAATTGCCTTCACTTAGTTAACCTCAAACCAATGGAGGAAGGTCAAGTGCATACAATTAATTTGAGTTCACAAGTCCTAGTCAACTCATAGTAAGAGACTAGCTTTGGTGAAGTTCAAGCTAACCGGGAATCTTCAATCACCAATCAATAAAAGACTTTTGATAACTCAAGAGTCTCTAAATAATCAATCCCTGTCAAGAATATAAAAATCTAAATTAAAATTCACCCAAGCATTTTATCAAACACTTGGGAGGCACAAAATAAAGCATAGAAAATTGACAAGACATAGGAAATTCTAAGACTAACCAAAGCAAAGAAATAACCATAACAAAGCAATTGAACAATAAGAAATATGAAACATAAATTGCATTAATGAAAATTGAGAGTAACACATGAACTCATAAACTAAATTAGCAAAATAAAGGAATCAATAAGGGAGGTAGATAACTAAAGTGCTAGAACAAATAAAAGTAAGAGAAAACTAAATTAAAGGAAGGTAGAAATTTGAATTTGAGAAGAACTAAAACTAAAAACCCTAAAGCCTAGAGAGAGGAGAGAGCCTCTCTCTAGAAACCTACATCTAAAACCTAAAATTGTGAATGAATGAAAAGTGAATGATTGATTCTCCTTCCAGCTCCACTCTGCAGCCTCTAATCTTCACTTTCGGGCTTGAAACTGGGCCAAAAGCAGCCCATAAATTGTCCCCAGCATTTTCTGTTAATTGCAGCATGTGACGCTCGTCACGCGTACGTGTCAGCCACGCGTACGCATCACTAGACTTTTCACTGGCCACGCGTAGGCATCATCCACGCGTGCGCATCATCTGTCGAATGCACCAGTCACGCGTACGCGTCGTCCATGCGTGTGCGTCGCTACCAGATTCTCAAAACTTCAATTTCTTGTGTTCCTTCCACTTTTGCATGCTTCCTTTTTCATCCTCTAAGCCATTTCTACCCTAGAAAACCTGAAAACACTTAACACACATATCACGCTATCGAATGGTAATAAGAGAGGATTAAAAGTAGCAAATTTAAGGCCAAAGAAGCATGTTTTCAATCATAGCTCAAAATTAGGGAGGAAAATGTAAAACATGCAAATTATATGCATAAGTGTAAGGATAATTGATAAAATCCAGTCAATTCAATACAAAATAAACCATAAAATAGTGGTTTATCAATCTCCCCACACTTAAACATTAGCATGTCCTTATGCTAAGCTCAAGAGAAGCTATAATGGAGGTGAAGAGGGATGGTAGGACTTGTTAAATGCAACCTATCTATATGAATGCAACTACATGCTAAATGCTTTTACCTACTTGGTTAAAAGTAAATCAACCTTCCAAAAACAAATATGAACTAAATTCCACTAATTCAAATTCCAAAATAAAGTACAAGTAGACATGCAAGAAGACAGCTCGTAAAAGCCGGGAACAAAGAATCGAGTATCGAACCCTCACCGGAAGTGTATACACTCTAATCACTCAAGTATTTAAGATTCGATTCTCTCAATTCTCTACTAATCTTGCTTTCTAAGGCTTGCCCTTCTTCTACCAATCAACAAAAATTTAATGTACAAATACACATATCAAGAGGTCTTTTCAAGGGTTGTAATGTGGTTAGGGTCAAGGTAGGATTGTATTTGGTTAAGTGGACTAAAATCCGAATCCTTGATTAACTTAAACTTCCCACATAACTTAAGACAATCCACGTAATCAGAATATAAAATCTAACTACCCATTAACTATGTTTTGCCACATATTTATTCATCTCAATTTTGAGTACAACTCATATGCATTGCTACCACTATTTACTTTGGGGCATTTTATCCCCTTTTTATTGCTTCTCTTTTTCTTTTCTTTTCCTTATTCATATTTTTTTCCTTTTTTTTTCAGGGAGTTAATGCATATAATTAATGTGCTGGATGCATGAACAAGTGCCCAACTTTTTCACATTTTCATATGAGAATATAAAATACCCAATTCCCTAACCCAGTAATTCCCCAACTCAATTTTCCCACACTTAATTCATATACATCTCACTAGTCTAAGCTAACCAAGGATTCAAATTAGGGACATTTATTATTTTTTGCTTAGAGTTAATGATGTGCTAAAATAAAGAATAAATAGGGTAAAATAGGCTCAATATTGGGTTGCAAAGGGAAATGAAAGGGTAAGGCCATATGGATATGTGAGCTATAGTGAAACAAAGCCTCAATATCGTAAGTGCATGCATACATCAAATAATGGAAATATAGAATCAAGCAAGACAAAGATCACAATTTTAGAGAGAACGACACACACCAAAATAAAACATTGGTTGATAAAATGCAACCAATTAAATAGGTTCAAAATCTCACTGGTTTTGTGTGTTCGAGCTCTAAACCACGTTCCAAAATTAATTTCTTAAAGCAAGTTCAAAAAGTTTTAATTCAAATTAGTGAAATGCTATAAACAGTTTCTTGGAAAAGAAATTATTACTTTAACCAAGTAGGACATAAATGCAAGCAATTAACTACACATGCAATCTATTATGCAATGCAACAACTAACTAACAAAGAAAATTAAACATTGGTGTTGAGATAGGAATTGTTACCCGTGGACGTCGATATCGACCTCCCCACACTTAAAGATTGCATTGTCCTCGGTGCATGCAAAGATGTGCAAGTGGACTGGTTCCTACAACTGATGTGCTTTCTCAAAAGATTATACGGCAGGACTTGTTTGTCGCCCCATTTAGAAGTTTTTTCGTTTCCCTTCTTGTGGCCATCCTGAAAGAAGAGAAAAAGGAAGAAGAATAACCCAAAAACAAAGATATGCAAACAAATAAAATATGGGTGAGCTAATACCAAAAAATAATGAGGTTCTCATTTACATAGTAGCTACAACATGCAAGTGAGAAAACAATATAGGCAAATGGCATATCAATAGTGCAAGAAATGCAACAATGAAGGAGAGAAAGTGGGTCATGAAAGACAATATAAGTTCATATCAATGCAAAAAGGAATACAAGTGTTATAAAAGAGTAGCATTGACCTCTAAATAATATCACCCAACAATATAAAACAAGTCACTAAGTGTTAAGACAATGGAAGAAATATTCAACAGATGAGTAAGAAAATTTAACACCAATGAAAAAATAGCGAACTTAGAAAAGAAAATTAAAAACATGCACAAAGTTAAAATGCAATGAATAAAAGTATGAAAATACAATAAGTAAAAGAGAATGAAAGAGAATAAGGATGAGAAGTTAAAGATATGAAGAAGAAAAAAGTAAGAAAGGAGGAAGAAAGAAAGAGAAAGGAATAAGAAAGGAGAGAAGAAAGAAGAAGAAAGAAAAAGAAGACGCGACGCATAAGCGTCATCCACACGCATGCGTGGGTTGCAGATTGAGGAGTCGACATGTACACGTCAGTCACGCGTACGCGTGGAGGTGAATTGTGCTCCTCGCACAACACTCGTACAATTCTCACACAACTCTCGAGTTTTAGTACTGGACCATAAAAATTTTGGCGTCGACGCGCACGCGTCATCCACGCCTACGCGTGGATGGCTAAAATCTCAAATGACACGTACGCGTCAAGGACGCACACGCATGGGTTGGGTTGTGCCTCTAGCATCTCACCTGCACGTTCCAGCACAACTCTCTGGTTTTTGTACCAGAGAGCAACATTCAATATGACGCGTGCACGTCGGTCATGCGCACGCATGGGATGGATTTTTTTGAACCAATAAGCTATCAAATTAATGCCAAACATTATTAAAAAGGTGAAACCACAACTTAAACCAAATAAACCCAACTAAAATTAAAAATTCAACTTATTACCAATATAAATAAAAGAAAAAATAGGGAGAATTTACCATGGTGGGGTGTCTCCCACCTAGCACTTTTAGTTAAAGTCCTTAAGTTGGACATTTCGTGAGCTCATTGTCATGTTGGCTTGTGCTTGAACTCATCTTGAAACTTCCACCAACGCTTGGACTTCCAATAAGCTCCAACATTTCCAAGTGAATTCACCAAGCCTTGATGAAGTTTCTCACAAGCTTTGAGCTCCCAAAGTTGATCCTCTTGTATGCCGGGATCCCAAATCTTGTTTCTACACCTGTCTTTAAGTGGATCATCATTATTCCAACTGGGTGACAAGCAATCCGAATTCTCTATGAAGTACCAAACTCTTCTCTTAGATTCAACCAATTGATCACTAGTCCAACCCTTGCATCTAGCTCCTGAAATCTCAACCTTGATGAGCCTTGATTTGTAACTCCAACCACTAAACATCCTTCTCTTACGCTTCATTCCACAAAGCCTCCTAAGTTGGCCATCGGTTTCAAGAATACCATACTCAAGTGGGACAGTAAAGCTAATAGAGATAAGTTTTACCCACTCAAATGAAGGAGTAGATGGCAACCTAGGTAGAGAAGTCTCCAACGATCTTGACAAAGCATATTCAACTCTCGTCCAACCTTGTCGAAGGACTTCCACCTTTTGAAAAGATTCTTCACTTTGAAGCTCTTTCTCACCGAGTTCATCCAACTCTTCTCCGTCACTCAAATCATAAATATGAGGTTGAGAGAAATCTACCTCAACGTTTCTTTTAAATTCATCGGGAGAAGGTTCTTCAAACTCACGGGGTTCACTTGTGGATGCAAATTCATTACTAGGATAGCTTGATTCAGGATCATCACCACCAAGGGAACTTGCTTCTTGATCTATCCCATCTAATTCTTCATAGGGAATATGCCTTGGAAGTTGTGCACTAGCCTCCTCAACATCGATTTCAAGCTTCTTGGAGAAATACTTTACAACTCTAGATTCCCACAGAGGTTCAGCATCTCCTAAGTCTTCAACTACTTCTTCCTCTTTATCAATTACGGCTTCCTCCAATTGTTCCAATACAAAGTCACATTCCTCACTTTCCACCGGACTTCCTAGTCTCTCCTTCATGCTACGTTCCTCATTAGATTCTCCACATGCGGCCATAGGGGTACTTTGAGTGCTGAAGCACAGTGAAGCTAAATATCTAGTGTCGTCCGCTGCATCTCTCTTTGCCCTTGAAGAAGAATACCAAGGGTGTCATCCATTGGAGACTGGAGTGGATATGAGGGTTCATCGGTTGGGAGAAGGGGTTCATAATAGGAGGGTGGTTCATCATGATAAGGATGTGGCAGTTCTACACTCTCCATCTTTTTCACTTGTTGTACAACACACTCCAGTTCCTTGTTCTCAAGTTGAGATTTATTAGCCATGAGAGCTTCGTGTTCTTTTCGACTTTCCTCTCGCTTCATTTGATGGATGGTTGCTTGAAGTCGATCCATTGCTTCCTTAAAATAATCCCGTGGCTCTTGTTCCGCTTAGCTAACATAATTAGGATCATATTGCTCTTGGATTGATGGATATGGACATTCCCCTATGGAAGGTTGTGGTGGAAAGTAAAATTCATCTTGTGGTTGAAAATTCGCATACATTGGAGGTGGTGTATATTGAGGTGGTAGTTCTTGGGAGTAATTGTGTTGGGATGTGGGTGGTTCTAAGTATGGCTCATATGGTGGTTGGTATGGTGGATAAGGATTAGAGTCATAGGGAGGTATTTGGTAAAACGGGACTTGTGAGTATGGTTGAAGGCTATGTTGTGGGGTATAAGGGTCATAGGTGTATGGTGGTGGTTGTTGATTGTCACAGAGAGGTCCACCATATCCATTGTCTTGGTATGCATCATGGAATGGTTGTTGCTCACAGTACATTGGAGGAGGTTATTGCCAAGATGGTTGCCCATAAGCTTGAGGCTCCTCCCACCTTTGATTGTTCCATCCTTGATGCATGTTCTCAATGTAGCTTCCATTCCCTACAACAAAATTTGAACCAAACTCATAGCCAAAGGGGTGAGAATTCATAGTAGTAAGAATTAATAAAAACAAAAACTAACAAGAAATAATGAAAATAAACTCCTAAAACTAGAAACAACTAACAAAGAAACGAAAAGGCAAATATATTCACAATATTCACAATAACCAATAATAAGGCACACATTTGCAATTCCCCGGAACGACGCCAAAAATTGATGGGAGGAAAAATGTCGGTAAAGATTTTCACAAAAATATCGTGTTGCAAGTATAGTTCTAAACCGACAATTAAACCTCAATCAATGTTTAAATTGTTTGTCACTTAAGCAAACCCAATAAAATTAACTGAAGTATTTAAACCTCGGGTCCTCTCTCAAGAAATTACAGGGAAGTGTAGTTTATTATTGGTTATGGGAAAGTATATTTTTGGGGTTTTTGAAATAAGGAACAAGAAAGTAAGATGGCGAGAAACAAATAAACTAATAACTAAGAAAGCTCTTAGCAAGGATTGAGAATTAGAAGTCCTATCCTTATTATCATCATCAATTGTGATGGTAAATGTGAATTGCCTTCACTTAGTTAACCTCTAACCAATGGAGGAAGGTCAAGTGCATACAATTAACTTGAGTTCACAAGTCCTAGTCAACTTAAAGTGAGATACTAGCTTTGGTGAAGTTCAAGCTAACCGGCTGATGGGAGGAAAAATGTCGGTTAAGAATTTCTGATAAAAATAGCGTTGTAAGTACAGCCTTAACCGACGAAATTTTTACTATCAATTTAGAATATGTCACAATTAAGAATAAATAACCGGGAGTAGAATCCCGGGTCGTTTCCCAAAGAGTTGACACAAGATGCAAATTATTGGCTAGAATTTTCTTGAATATTTTTGAAATTGAGAATAGAAAAATAAATGGCTAGGAATTAAAGTAATGACTACTAACAAGAGGTGTTATGTATTTAAAATAAAAGGCCTTGGTCAGGGGAGAGAATTGGGGTTTCTATCTGTTCCGAGGGTTACCTGAAACTGTAGGTCGATCTCGGATGAGATCTTCTGTACTGGTCGGAGATGACGTGTCCGGCTGGCTGGTGGCGGCCGGAGCTGTTGTGTCCGACTCATTGGACTGGCTGCACTTCTGATCCTTGGTCACTGGAGGGTGGGGGGTACATGCAAGAGACTCCGATGCTTAAGTTAGCACGGGTATTAAGCAGGTTTATTGTAGAATCAGAGTATGAGTTATACCTGGGTGCTCTAGTGTATTTATAGTAGTGTGGGCTGACCTTTCTGATAAGATAAGTTAGTTATCTTATCTTATCTTATCTTATTTTGGGTGAAGTCAGCTTATCTTCAAGGGAACCGCCTTTATCTCCATAAGCTTGGATTGCCTTTGGATTTGGGTCGCGTTCCTCTATTTGGTCCCTTTACTGGGCTTTCCTGTTGGTTTGGCCGATCTCTTTAAGAAGAGATCGGGTAGTCGGACCTGAAGAGGTCGGTCGCCATGTCGCTAAACATCCCGGGTCGGAGAGCTCGACCCAGGGTATGAACGGTGCCCCTGCTTGAGCTCGGTCTTCTACTTTGAGGTCGAGTTTTTTGACTTCGAACTTTTTATAGCGAAGCCGAACTCGAGCACTTTTGTCGATTCCTTTCTTTGTAGAGCTTTTTGAATGTAGAACGTTTTTCCTCTAAAAACGCGCGGTTTTGTATTAGCGCTTTGTTCTAGGGAACGTGCAAGGGTTTAATACCATCATTAATTGGTATTAATTGCCCCGTTTCTCTTGGCTTTATTTTGAATTTTGCTTCCTCAGAAAAACGGTTTCTCTTTTTCCTTTTTCTTTGTAACTCCTTCGTTCTCTCTATCTCTGTCTTTTCTTGCGTTGTGGTGCCTTCCGGCGGTCCGGCGATTCCTTCCTTTCTACTTCTTCCGGAACTTCTCATTTCTCCAGGTTAGTTCCATTTTGCAATTACTTTTCTCTTTCGTTGCTTTGGCTTTGGTTTTGTGGTGAAGTTTTGACTTTGCTTGGAGAAAGTTTTGATCTTTCTGTTTTTGTTGCGCCTAATTGCTATTGTATTGTGCGTTCTGGGAGTTTCTTTGTCTTTCGTATGAACTTTTTTGCTTTCCCTATTGCTTGATGCTTTTAGGGCTTTTGCATGTTATCACTGTTTCTGCTTGTGCTTTCGATGATGATTTTTGTTTGATTCTGAAAAAGGTTGTGTCTTTGATGATTTTCTGCTTGACCTTTTTGATGTCGACGATGCTTTTTGCTGATAGACTGTAGAAAGATAGTGGCTTAGATGACTTTTGTGTTTTTACTTCCCTTTTTCAAAACATTTGTCTACTTGAAATCTTCTTTTCTTGTTTGGGAAATGCCGGGACGTAAGCTGTAGATTTTTCCTGAAACCTTGCTTTGCCATTGCCTCCAAAGGATGCCCCAGGACTTTGGTTTGAATCTTGGGGTTTTCCTTTTCTGTTTGTTTGTCTGTATCATATTAGTCGAGTTACTTTGCCCCTCCTCCGAGATGTTTTTAGTAATCCAATCTCCTTTTCTTTTTGTAGGATTAGTTGGCCTCATGTCTTCTCGCAATAACGTTGTAGAGGTGTCTTCCAAAGTTCCCGAGGGGATGTCCGATTGGCTGGACTCCCTTGTCCTAATGTGTGTCTCTGTCGTGGATGCTGAATTTTGTGTAGAGCTGAGGAAACGTCATAGGATCTGTGGTAACAGTGCTCGGGAGAGGGATTATGAGCTTGTAGCTCCTGACTCTGATGAGAGGGCTTGTTTTCCTACTTTCGTCGAGGGGGAGCATCCATTTTTCTACGCTTATGAATATTTCTTCAGCCAGTTGGACGTTACTTTTCCTTTTACTGCTTTCGAGACCGATTTGTTGTGGTCATGTAACATTACTCCATTCCAGCTTCATCCGAATTCCTAGGGTTTTATCAAGATATTTCAACTGCTTTGCCAAGAGTTAGGCATAACACCTTCTCAAACTCTTTTCCTCTATCTTTTTGTCTCGGCCAAGCCCGGAGGTTCTTCCAAAAAGAAAGCTTCCTGGGTTTCTTTCAGATCGGCCCAGGGGCATAAAGTTTTTGCTATGTATGACGAGTCTTTTAAAGATTTTAAGAATTATTTCTTCCGAGTCCGTGCTGTTGAGGGGGTTCGCCCCTTTTTTCTTGATGAGAATGACGAGCCTGCTTTTCCTCTAGAGTGGCAAAAGAATGTGAGAGTGCCACGTTATACATGGGAGATGCTTAATGAGGTTGAGCGGGCTTTTAGTTGTTCTTGAAGATTTGTGGGGGGAACCACCCCATCTGGATACAAAAAGATTCTTGAGTGATCCATCTTTGGTTCGAACTGCTTTAGGTACTGTCTGACTTGTTTCTATACTTGTTTCTGAGTTTTTCTTCTCCTATGTTGTAACTCGTCATTATGGTTGATTCTGTATTTTCAGAGATGTCAAAAAACAATGATTCCATGAAGGCCTACAAGAATGCGAAGAAAGCTGCTGCTGCTCAAAACATCTCGGCCAAGGTGGCCGGAGAAGGATCTTCTCAAGTTCCAGTGAAGCTGCCCGTGTCGAGTTCTCCTGGGCCAAGGAAGGTGATCCCCACTCCTCGAGTTCTTCTGACTGATCCTCCACAGACTTCTGCCATTACTTCTGGTGCTCCTCCCAACAAGAAACAGAAAACAATTGAGGCCTTTAACCTTGACGCCCCCGATTTTAATGCAATCGAGTTCGTAGATCAGCAAATTGGTCCCTACGGTACCCTCCCCATGGATGATGTGTCAATCCTTCGCCATCTGGATTTTATGACCCGAAACAGTGTTAAAATGGCATATATGGGGGCTGCCCTGTACCGAACTGCTCAGAATCTTCCTCTCCATGCCACCAAAGAATTTATGGAGGAGGCTAAAATGGAGTTCGACCGGATGAAGAGCCTGAAGGAAGAGCTTTAGGGTTTATGGGGGGTTCCCTTGCTCTGGCGGCTTCTGTGCGGTTGGCCGAGGACACGGCATTGAGGCATAAGGACAGTTATGTGACATCTTATCGGGAGGTGGTGCGCCTGAGGGAGGAGTTGGAGAATGCCCGAGCTGATTACTCCGAGCTCCAAGGTCATCTTGTTGGCAGTGTAACTGCTGCCTATGAGAACTTGAGGGAGCAGGTTCGGATTATTGCTTCTGAGGCGGACCTTACTCTTTTCAGCCTGGATAATATTGTGAGGGATGGTAAGATTGTCCCTGATGACCAGGATGATGATGATGTTGAACCTCCCCTTGTATCTTCTGCCAAAGTGTCAACCTCTTCAATTCCTCCAGTTGTGTCTGATCCGGATTGCCAGATTCTGAACCGGGATGATGGAATCGTGGATGTTGTGCCTATTCAGACTCGCCTTCCTTCTCCTTGTACTGATGCTGTCAAAAAGGCTCCCGATCTTTGCTGATTTCTCTTGGATATTTTGTGTAAATAGCCCGGCTTGTGGGCTTCTGAACTCTTTTTTTGTAGTTTGAATATTTTGCTCGACTGTGGATACTCTTTTGGGTTGCTTGTTTAGCAACTTTGTTTTTGAAAAACAACAAGTAGTTTTCAAGCTTTTGGGGCTGACCCTGAAGCTCGTTATAATATTGTATTTTATATCCTGCTCGTTTGCGCTTGTCTTAGCACTTTTTGGAGATGTCGGAGCCTTGCTTCTCGGCCTCTTTCAATCGCTTTGCACCTGTTGCTTGCGGGTTGACTCCTTTGAGGTTGTGAATGGGCAGGTCCAACTTGTTTCTCGGTTTTCTTGCTCTTGCTTGTATTTTTAGCAATCCATAGCCGATTTCTTTATGTTGGTCCTCGTCTTAGCTACCTTTGCAGTCCTCTTTCTTGGACCTTTGCTAGGTCTCTTTCAGGGATTTCTTTATAACTTGTCTGTGGGAGGTCGACTTCTTTGCGTCGTCTTTTTCTAAGTTATTTTGTAATCCTCTTTTTTGGACTTTTGTCAGGTCTCTTTCAGGGATTATTTATATAACTTATTTTGTAGGAGACCGACTTCGTTAGGTCGATCTCTTCTAAGTTATTTTGTAATCCTCTTTCTTGGACCTTTGTCAGGTCTCTTTCAGAGATTACTTATATAACTTATTTTGTAGGAGACCGACTTCGTTAGGTCGATCTCTTCTAAGTTATTTTGTAATCCTCTTCTTGGACCTTTGTCAGGTCTCTTTTAGGGATTACTTATATAACTTATTTTGTAGGAGACCGACTTCGTTAGGTCGATCTCTTATAAGTTATTTTGTAATCCTCTTTCTTGGACCTTTGTCAGGTCTCTTTCAGGGATTACTTATATAACTTATTTTATAGGAGACCTGCTTCGTTAGGTCGATCTCTTCTAAGTTATTTTGTAATCCTCTTTCTTGGACCTTTGTCAGGCCTCTTTCAGGGATTACTTATATAACTTATTTTTTAGGAGACCGACTTCGTTAGGTCGATCTCTTCTAAGTTATAGCAATTCCTCTTTTATAGGGTTGGCCAGACGTCTTTCCAGGGATTTGCTGATAACTTGGGTTGACTTGGTCCGACTTCTCAACGTCGGCCAGTTTAGCAATCCATAAGACCTCGTTAGGTTCTTTTTTCGGATCACTTTTGATAACTTCTTGCATTATTCTGTGTTCATCTTTGCCGATTTGTAGAAGGTGATTTCTGTCGACCTTTAGATGAATCGCGTTTTCATCTTTATTGCTTTTATCGTGATCGTGCAGTGAATCTGATTTTCACTTTCTGCCGATTTATTGCTTTATAATCGGACGATGAATGCTTCAGATTAATGTGTCTTGAGAATTTGTAGAATATCTAAAATATTTTTTATTCAAAAGAAAGCGCAAATATATACATGTTGGAGTTTTTCATCCTTTTAAGTCGGATAATATCTAGATCTCAACTTGATGCCTCATTAAAAAACCTTTTCAGGAAAAAGAGTGCATCCTATGACGAGATCTTTTACCTTTTCGAGCTATAGTACCTTCTTAGGTTGCAGGTGTGCCACGATCTGGGAAGCTCTCGTCCATTGAGTTCGGACAGTCTGTAGTAGCCCTTCCCAAGTACTTCTATGACTCGGTAGGGTCCTTTCCAGTTTGCTAGCAACTTTCCTTCTCCGGGTCAAGTTGTTCCAATATCATTTTGGATTAGGATGAGATCATTCTCCGTGAAACCTCTTTGCACTACCTTTTGATTATATCTTGAAGCCATTCGGCGCTTTAGCGCTTCTTCCCTGATCCGAGCTCTTTCTTGGATTTCTGGAAGTAGGTCGAGTTCTTCTCTTTGAAGTTGCGAGTTGGCTTCTTCATTGTAGTGGACTACTCTAGGCGACCCTTCCTTGACCTCTACTGGGATTATTGCCTCCACTTCGTACGCTAATCGGAACGGTGATTCGTTTGTGGTAGAATGTGGCGTGGTTCGATATGCCCATAGGACCTGTGGAAGTTCTTGATGCCAGGGCATTTTGGCCAGTTTCACTGACCTTTTCTTTATTGTTTTTAGGGTAGTTTCATGCATTTTATTAGGGAATAAGCAAGTTTTGGGTAGAATTTCACTTACATCTTGATTCAAGCATATATTGTGCACTTTACATGATTTCATGAGGATTTTGCATGAATTTAATGACAAATTGGATGATGCATTTCTCATGACCGGGACTAGAGTTTTGATGCACTTTATTACTTGATTTTAGGACAAAGGAAGCAAGGAAGAACCACGTTAGCAGCCACGTTAGTCTAACTAACGTGACCTCTAACGTGGAATGGGAGCTAACTTGCAAAGTTAATGAGAAAAGTAATCGCCAATAATGCTCTCGAAGCCATAATAGCCCACGTTAAGAGTAGCGTTAACTAAGTTAACGTGAACTCTAACGTGGAAGAAA
>NC_029785.2:102123554-102168707 GCF_000816755.2 Arachis ipaensis | reverse complement strand
TGGACCATCCCTGGGTGAGGAACGTTAGTGAAAAAGGTGATTGTCACTAACGTTCTCAAACCCACACTCTCACTTAACGTTAACGCCACTAACGTCCTGAGCTAAACACCCTGCCTACTTCAAACTTTCTCTCTGCAAGTAAAGCTAAGCCCACTGCAGAAGATAACTGCTTCAAACTCAAGATCCAAAGGCCCATATCCAAGACTTGAAGAACCAACTAGAAGATCAGAAGAGTAGTATATATAGGGGTAGTTTTGAATTAGGAAAAAAGAGCTTTTTGGGGGATTGGAAATTGGGAACTACTCTCTGTATAATTTACTTTCTCTGCACTTCTAGTTCTAATTTTCATGATGTATTCTCCATCTTTGTTTTCTATTTCCAGAGCTTTGAACAACTAAACCCCTTTCATTGGGTTAGGGAGCTCTGTTGTAATTTGATGGATCAATACTAGTTTTCATTACTCTTCTACTATCTTTTTTCTTGATTTTACTAGAAAGCTTTCAATCTTCATCTAATTAGGTAGTTATCTTGGAAAAGAAGCTATTCATACTTGGATCTCTTCTGAACCTTGGAAGAGGAATGAAGAGATCATGCTAGAAATGCTTTCTCATGTTGGACCAAATTGGGTTTGGTTGGATATGGTGACTATAATCCTACGAACACTTGATTTGGGAATGCATGTGGTATAATCAGTGACAATACTTCATCTCTTCTCATGAGCAATTGACCAAGGAATTGGCTATTGATTAAGATTTGAGAGATTGAATTGCCAAGGAATTGGAATTCGATCACTTAAGATTGCCAAGGAGATCAATGAATGTATTGATTAAGGAAGAGATGAAAATGAATTTGATCCGAAGAATGCAACATCTCCTAAGCCCAATAAATCCCCATCTCTGATCTTACCCATTCTCTTTAATTTCTGCAATTTACTTTTATGAGCATCTTCCCCATTCCCATTTAAATTCTGCAATTTACCTTCCGCCATTTACTTTCAGCTCTTTACTTTTGGCATTTACATTTTCTGCTATTTACTTTTTTGCCATTTAATTTCCTGCAACACTCAAACCAAATTCTGCTTCGCTCAACTAGAACATTCCTCTAATTAAAGTTGCTTGACCAATCAATCCCTGTGGGATTCGACCTCACTCTATTGTGAGTTTTTACTTGACGACAATTCGGTACACTTGCCGAAGGAAAATTGTTGAGAGACAAGTTTTCGTGTGCATCAGTTCTTCAGCCCAAGCTCCCTTCGCATCTTGCAGTCTCCGTTTCAACCCAGCCAATATGACTTTGTTTGCAGATTTAGCTTGCCCATTGGCTTGAGGATGTTCGACGGAGGTGAACTGGTGCTTTATGTTCAAATCGGCTACTAATTTCCTGAAGCGTGAATTTGTGAATTGAGTGCCATTGTCTGTGGTGATGGAATATGGAACCCCGAACCTTGTGACAATGTTCCTATATAGGAATTTCTGGCTTCTTTGAGCAGTGGCATTGGCTAGGGCCTCTGCCTCAATTCACTTTGTGAAATAGTCTACTCCAACTATGAGGAATTTGACTTGTCCTGATCCCTAGGGAAAGGGTCCGAGAAGATCGAGTCCCCATTTTGCAAATGGCCAAGGCGAAGTTACGCTGATGAGTTCTTCTGGCGGGGCGATGTGAAAGTTGGCATGTTTCTGGCATGGGAGACATGTCTTTACAAATTCTGTAGCTTCCTTTTGTAGAGTTGGCCAGTAAAATCCCGCCCGAAGTACCTTTTTGGTGAGAGCTTGTGCCCCGAGATAATTGCCACAAATACCGCTGTGTACTTCCTCTAAAACTTCCCTTGTGTTAGAGGTCGGCACACATTTTAACAATGGTATTGAAATCCCTCTTTTGTATAGGGTGTTGTTTATGATGGTGTAGTACTGAGCCTCCCATTTTAACCTC
This sequence comes from Arachis ipaensis, assembly GCF_000816755.2. Classification (NCBI taxonomy): domain Eukaryota; kingdom Viridiplantae; phylum Streptophyta; class Magnoliopsida; order Fabales; family Fabaceae; genus Arachis; species Arachis ipaensis. The sequence continues at coordinate 102,166,778 of NC_029785.2, read as the reverse complement.
TTTACTTCCTTCTCATTTGTGGGGAGTGTTTCTTCTTGGAGGTAATTAATTATGAGAGTCATCCATCCTTGATCCTGACTTGTTATAGCTAGGACTTTTTCTGCATCCACGTTAACTACATTAACGTGGTAGTTAACGTGGAGGAAAAGGAAGCTCCAAGCGTTAGTGGTAAAAGTGAGTACCACTAACGCTCCAAAAAGGGCAATTGGCCACGTTAAGAGTCACGTTAACTCAGTTAACGTGAACTCTAATGTGGAAGAGAAAGATAATGCCAACGTTAGTGACACTCACCTTTGTCACTAACGTTGGACTAAGCCACTATGAGCCACGTTAGTTACCACGTTAATTGCATTAACGTGGAGGAAAAGGAAGCTCCAAGCGTTAGTGGTAAAAGTGAGTACCACTAACGCTCCAAAAAGGGCAATTGGCCACGTTAAGAGTCACGTTAACTCAGTTAACGTGAACTCTAATGTGGAAGAGAAAGATAATGCCAACGTTAGTGACCCTCACCTTTGTCACTGACGTTGGAGATGGCAATCAACACCACGTTAGTGGTCACGTTAATGTAATTAACGTGAGGCACTAACGTGAGAAAGGGGCGTTTTGGAGTGTTAGTAAAAAAGGTAGGTGTCACTAACGCTCTCGATGATTTGGCAAGCCTACGTTAAAGGTCACGTTAACTATACTAACGTGAACTCTAACGTAGGGAGAAAGGGGTACTCTCAACATTATTGGGAAAGGTAAACCCCAGTAACGTTTGCGAAGGGCCAAGAGGCAACGTTAGTGGTCACGTTAGTGCCACTAACGTTGAAGTTAACGTGGACCATTTTGGGTTAGGAACGTTAGTGAAAAAGGTGATTGTCACTAACGTTCTCGACCCCACATTTTCACTTAACGTTAACACCACTAACGCCCTAAGCTAAAGTCCATGCCTACTGCACACTTTCTCTACAAGTGAAGCTGAGCTCACTAAAGATGATAACTACTTCAACTCAAGATCCAAAGGCCCATATCCAAGACTTGAAGAAGCCAATCAGAAGATCAGAAGAGTAGTATAAATAGGAGTAGTTTTGAACTAGAGAAGGGCTTTTTTGGATGGGGAGGACTACTCTCTGTATAATTTTACTTTCTCTGCTACTTCTAGTTTTACTTTTCAGAATGCATTCTCCATTTGTGTTTTTCATTCCCAGAGCCATGAACAAATAAACCCCTTTCATTGGGTTAGGGAGCTCTGTTGTAATTTAATGGATCAATAATAGTTTTCATTATTCTTCCTCTTTCTTTTCTCTTGATTTTACTAGAAAGCTTTCAATCTTCATCCAATTGGGTAGTTGTCTTGGAAAAGAAGCTATTCATACTTGGATCTCTTCAGAACCTTGGAAGAGGAATGAAGAGATCATGCTAGAAATGCTTTCTCATGTTGGACCAAATTAGGGTCTGGATGGATATAGTGACATAAAATCCTACCAACACTTTGATTTGGAAATACATGTGGTATAATCAGTGACCATACTTCATCTCTTCTCATGAGCAATTGGACCAAGAAATTGGCTATTGATCAAGATTTGAGAGATTGAATTACCAAGGAATTGGAGTTCAATCACTTAAGATTGCCAAGGAGATCAATGAATGCATTGATTGAGGAAGAGATGAAAATGAACTTGATCCGGAGAATGCAACATCTCCTAAGCCCAATGAATCTCCCATTTCTGATCTTACCCATTCTCTTTAATTTCTTCAATTTACTTTCATGCTAAATTCCCCATTCCCCATTTAAGATTCTGCAATTTACTTTCCGTCATTTATATTCAGCTCTTTATTCCCGGCATTTACATTTTCTGCTATTTACTTTCCGCCATTTAATTTCTTGCAACTCTCACATCAAATTCTGCTTAGCTCAATTAGAACATTCCTCTAATTAAAGTTGATTGACCAATCAATCCCTGTGGGATTCGACCTCATTCTATTGTGAGTTTTTACTTGACGACAATTCAGTATACTTGCCGAGGGAAATTATTGAGAGATAAGTTTCCGTGCATCAGCCTTCCGTTTTAACCTCTTTGCTTCCTTCTCATTTGTGGGGAGTGTTTCTTTTTTGAGGTAATTAATTATGGGGGTCATCCATTCTTGATCCTGACTTGTTATAGCTAGGACTTTTTCTGCTTCCGAGATTGACGGGTTCTGTAGCATTTCCTGGATGAGGCTTCTATTGTTGCCCCCTGGTTTGGTGCTGGCTAGCTTTGAGAGTGCATTAGCTCGGGCATTTTATTCGCGTGGTATGTGACAGATCTTATATTCCCCGAGTTGTCCGAGCTGTTCTTTGGTTATATCCAAATACTTTTTCATGGTGGGATCTTTGGCTTGGTAACTCCCTGTTATCTGTGAGGTGACTACTTGTGAGTCGCTGAAGATGTTGAGTTTTTGAGCTCCAACCTCCTTAGCCAGCTTTAAACCAGCTAGTAACGCTTCATATTCTGCTTGGTTGTTTGAGGCCGGGAATCCAAATTTGAGGGAAGCTCAACTTGGGTTCCTTGGTTGCTTTCTATTATCACACCTGCGCCGCTTCCAGTCTTATTTGAAGACCTGTCCACGTAGAGATTCCATTCTGTGGGGGTTTCCAGGGTATCTGTGAATTCTGCAATAAAGTCGGCCAAGTATTGTGATTTGATGGCTGTCCGAGCTTCGTATTGGAGGTCGAACTCAGATAACTCGACTGACCATTGTAAAATTCTGCCTGCTAGATCTGTTTTCTGCAGTATCCCCTTTATGGGCTGGTCGGTCCGAACCTTAAGGGTGTGGGCCTGGAAGTATGGGCGAAGTCGTCGAGATGTCAGTATGACAGTGTAGGCGAACTTTTCTATTTTTTGGTAGTTCAACTCGGATCCCTACAACGCTTTACTGATGAAATATACAGGCTGTTGCCCTTTGTCGTCTTCTCAAACCAGTGCTGAGGCTACTGCCTGACTTCCTACTGCAAGGTATAATACGAGTGGTTCTTCCTCTCGTGGTCAAGTTAGGATAGGCGGTCGTCCCAGGAAGTTTTTGAAATCCTGGAAGGCTTGCTCGCATTCTGTTGTCCATTCGAACTTCTTTCCTTTCCTTAAAGTGGCATAGAAGGGGAGAGATCTTATTGCTGATCCTGCTAAGAATCTGGATAAGGCTGCCAATCTCCCATTGAGTTGTTGTACCTCTCTGACACAAGTCGGGCTCTTCATGTTGAGTATAGCTTGGCATTTGTTTGGATTTGCTTCAATTCCTCTTTGTGTGAGCATGAAACCTAAGAATTTTCCCGCTTCTACTGCAAAGGTGCACTTTGTGGGATTGAGTCGCATGTCATGCTTCCTTATAGTGTCGAACACTTGGGCCAGGTCGAACAATAATGTTTCTTCACTTTGTGTCTTTATTAACATGTCGTCCACGTAGACTTCCATGATTTTTCCGATATGATCTGAAAAGACTTTATTCATTAGCCTTTGATAAGTAGCTCCCGCATTCTTGAGGCCGAAAGGCATCACAATGTAGCAGTAATTTACTTTTGGCATTAAAAACGAGGTCTTTTCTTGATCTGGTGGATACATGGGAATTTGGTTGTATCCGGAATATGCATCCATAAACGAGAGGTATCTATATCTGGAAGAAGCATCTACCAGGGCGTCGATACTTGGGAGTGGGTAAGGATCTTTTGGGCAGGCTTTGTTGAAGTCGGTGTAATCGGTGCACATTTGCCACTTCCCATTTGATTTTTTCACCAAGACGACGTTAGCTAGCCATAGTGGGTACTTGACTTCTCTTATGAATCCTGCCTCCAGTAGTGCTAGTACCTGTTCTTCCACAGCTTGGGATCCTTCTGGCCCAAGTTTTCTTCGTCTCTACTGTACCGGCCGAGATCCTGGATAGACCGCCAACTTATGATTCATTAGCTTGGGGTCTATGCCTGGCATGTCTGCAGCTTTCCATGCGAAGAGATCGACATTATCTCGTAAGAACTGTACTAGTAATTCTTTTGCGTCTCCCTTCAGGATCGTGCCAACATTAGTTGTTTTGTCCGAGGTATCCCCGATCTGAACTTTCTCTATTTCTCCTTTGGGTTGTGGACGGAGTTCTTCACGTCTCTGAACTCCACCAAGCTCAATTGTATGGAACTGTTCTCCTCTACCTCTGAGGTTTAGACTTTCGTTATAACAGCGGCGTGCCATCTTTTGATCTACTTTTATTGTAGCTATCCCTTCTGTAGTTGGGAATTTCATGCATAGGTGTGGAGTTGAGACAATCGCGCCGAGTTGATTTAGTGTTGTCCGACCTATTAGGGCATTGTAGGCTGAACTCACGTCGACCACGATGTAGTCTATCTTGAGTGTTCTGGATTGGTTCCCTTTTCTGAAGGTTGTATGTAGTGACACGTATCCCAGTGGTTGTACTGGGGTGTCGCCCAGTCCAAATAGGCTGTTCGGGTATGCTCTAAGCTCCTTTTCTTCTAAGCCGAGCTTGTCGAAGGCAGTTTTGAATAAGATGTTGGCAGAGCTCCCTTGGTCTATTAATGTGCGGTGGAGCTTGGAATTCGCCAGTATGATGGTGATGACCATGGGATCGTCGTGTCCTGAGATGACACCTGATGCGTCTTCTTTGGTGAATGTGATTGCAGGGATGTCGGGTGCTTCCTCCTTCCCTTCGACATGATATACTTCTTTGAGATATCTTTTACGGGATGACTTGGAAATTCCTCCTCCTGCAAATCCTCCGTGTATCATATGGACATGTCTTTCTGGCGTACGAGGTGATCGCTCAGATCGTCCGACATCTTCATCTCTTTGTCTTTTTCTCTGTTCATCATCTCGGTTGGCTAGATACCAATTTAGTTTTCCTTCCCTTACTAACTTTTCTATGATGTTTTCTAAGTCGAAGCACTCGTTGGTGGAATGTCCTCGGACCCGATGATATTCACAGTATTCGTTACGATTTCCTCCTCCTCTTTTTCCTTTGGGTGGTCGAGCTGGGGGTATCTTTTCTGTGTTACAGACTTCTTTGTAAATATCCACAAGTGACACCCGAAGAGGGGTGTAATTATGATACTTTTTGATTTTTTCACCCGTTCGGTCTTCCTTATTCTTGGATTCTTTATCTTTATCTCGGTAGGTGAAATCGAATTTCGAGGCTTCTCCAAGTTGGGAATTTTCTTCCATGTTGATGTACTTCTCTGCCCGCTCTTGTACCTCATCTAGAGATGTGGGGTATTTCTTTGATATAGATTGGCTGAAAGGTCCCTCTTGTAAGCCATTGATGAGGCCCATGACGGCAGCCTCTGTTGGCAAGCTTTGTATATCCAGGCATGTTTTGTTGAATCATTCCATGTAGTTGCGAAGACTTTCCCGATCTCCTTGCCTTATTCCTAGTAGACTGGGGGCGTGCTTGGACTTTCCCGATCTCTTTGCCTTATTCCAAGTTGTCGAACCATCTAATTGCTGTCTTTGTGAGAGTCGTTGGAAAAGCTTTGCAGCGAACGGCGTCTGAGGCGTCGGTGAGGTACATTCTGCTTCTGAAGTTGCTGAGGTGATGGTTGGGATCTGTAGTGCCATTGTACAAAGTCATATCCGGAAGTTTGAAGTCTTTAGGGATTTTAGTCTTCATGATTTCCCTAGTGAATGGGTCTTGATCCTTGTGAGAGTTGTCCTTAGGGGTGGTCCAGGTAGCCTTTGCTTTGAGATCGGCTTCAATTTGTAGGAGTTTATCTTCTAATTCTCAACGTCGCCTTACCTCTCTTTGAAGATCCTTGCCGACCTCTTGCTGGTACTGGCTTTCTTTTTCAAGTTGCTTTAGGCGATCTTGAAGTGCTTCTATTACTCCCAGATGTGATGAGTTTTTGTCTCCGTTAGATTTTGGAGTATCCTTTGGTGTGGCATCCGTGTTTTTGTGCGGCGTTCTGTCCTCTAAATCTGAGTTGTGGTCGTTATCCTGTTCGTCTGCCATGGTGATGGGATGACTTCCAGGTTCCCCGGCAACGGCGCCAATGTTCCGAGGGTTACCTGAAACTGTAGGTCGATCTTGGATAAGATCTTCTGTACTGGTCGGAGATGACGTGTCTGGCTGGCTGGTGGCGGCCAGAGCTATTGTGTCCGACTCGTTGGACTGGCTGCACTTCTGATCCTTGGTCACCAGAGGGTGGGGGGTACCTGCAAGAGACTCCGATGCTTAAGTTAGCACGGGTATTAAGCAGGTTTATTATAGAATCAAAGTATGAGTTATACCTGGGTGCTCCAGTGTATTTATAGTAGTGTGTGCTGACTTTTCTGATAAGATAAGTTAGTTATCTTATCTTATCTTATCTTATTTTGGGTGAAGTCAGCTTATCTTCAAGCGAACCGCCTTTATCTCCATAAGCTTGGATTGCCTTTGGATTTGGGTCGCGTTCCTCTATTTGGTCCCTTTACTGGGCTTTCCTGTTGGTTTGGCCGATCTCTTTAAGAAGAGATCGGGTAGTCGGACTTGAAGAGGTCGGTCGCCATGTCGCTAAACATCCCGGGTCGGAGAGCTCAACCCAGGGTATGAACACTATCCTTGTTGTCTTTCCCAAGTAGAATAGTAAATGTTCATTGCTTCCACTTAGTTATCCTCTAACAATTGAAGGAAAGTCAAGTGGCTTCACTAACTCTAGCTCACAAGTCCTAGTCACTTCGTGGGAAATGACTAGAGTTGGTGAGAGTTGAGTTAGCAAGCAATTCCCAATCACAGATAATACTTGAGTATCACAACTCAAGGGATCCCAATTAATCAACCCCTAAGCCAAGTTGGAATATCTACTCCATTAACATGAATGCCATTTTCATAAACACATAATCGGAGTAAATAAAAGACATTAATTATAAGAAATTAATTAAATCTAAATTTGCATTATCAATAATTAAGCATAATCAAACACGTACTAAAATTGAACATAAAAATAATTCAATGCATTATAAATTTAAAAAATAACAAGATCCAAACATTAATTCAAGCAATTAAATGGAAAAACAAAAGTAATAGAGTAATAGAGAAGAAAACTATAAGAACAATGACTCCAATTGAAGGTAGTAGCAGCTCTCTCTAGATCCAATTCAAAAGCAAAACTAAGAATGTCATAAACCCTAGGAGAAGTAGTGTTTTTTCTCTCTAAAACTCAAAACTAATTAAAAACTAAAGTGGAAAGTGTAATCTCTAGTCTCAGCTCCATCCCTGCCTCTAGTTCGTGTTTTCGGGCTTAGATCTGGGTCCTAATCAGCCCAGAAATTGCCCCCAGCGAGTTCTGTTAAGTGCAGCACGTGACGCTCTGTCACGCGTACGCGTCGGCCACTCGTACGCATCGCTGAACCTGCACCTCTCCATGCGTATGCGTCATTCACGTGTACGCGTCGCTGAACGACTCTCCTGGTCACACGCACGCGTCGGCCATGCGTGTGTGTCGCTCCTCGCTTCTCAACTCTTTAGTTTCTTGTGTTCCTTCCACTTTAACATGCTTCATCTTCATCCTTTAAGCCATTCATGCCCTGTAAACCTGAAAACACTTAACAAACACATCACGGCATCGAATGGTAATAAAAGAGAATTAAAAATTAACAATTTTAAGGCCTAGGAAGCAAGTTTTCAATCATAGCACAAAATTAGGAAGGAAACTTAAAAACATGCAATTTACATGAATAAGTGTGAGAATAGTGGATAAAACCCACTCAATTTAGTCCAAAATATATCATAAAATAGTGGTTTATAAAATCTCCCCACACTTAAACATTAGCATGTCCTCATGCTAAGCTCAATGAAAACAAAAGAGGGAAGGGAAAATAGTGAGACTTATGCAATGCAATTTATCTATAAGAATGCAACTACATGCTAAATGCTTCTACCTACTTGGTTAAATGTAAACAAATTCTCTAAGACAAACATAACTGGATTCCACTAATTCAAATCACACAATAAAGGACAAGTAAACTTGGAAGAAGAAATCTCATGAAAGTTGAGAACAAAGAATCAAGCATCGAACCCTCACTGGAAGTGTATACACTCTAATCACTCTAGTGTCTAAGGGTCGATTCTCTCGGTTCTCTACTAAGCTTGCTTTCTAAGACTTGCTCTTCTTCTACCAATCAACAAAATTTAATGCACAAACACACATATCAAGAGGTCTTTTCAAGGGTTGTAATGGGGTTAGGGTCAAGGAAGGAATGTATTTGGTTAAGTGGACTAAAATCTGAATCCTTGATTAACCTAAACTTTCCACCTAACTTAAGACATTCCATGTTATCACAAACCAAAGCCTAGCCACCCATCAACTATTTTTCCACAAATCCATCCACCTTAATATCTTTTGAGTATAAATCATATGTATTAGTTCACATATTAGACTTGGGGCATTTTGTCCCCCTTTTTATTGTTTTCTCTTTTTCTTTTCTTTTCCTTGTTATTCATATTTTTTTCTTTTTATTTTTTTTTTCTTTTTTTTTAAGTGAGTTAATGCATATGATTAATGTGATGAATGCATGAACAGGTGCCCAAACTGTTTTCTCATTTTCATATAAGAATATAAAATACCCAATTCCCTAACCAAGTATTCCCAAACCCAATTTCCTCACACTTAATTCATGTACATCTCACTAGTCTAAGCTAACCAAGGATTCAAATTAGGGACATTTATTATTTTTCGCTTAGAGTTAGTGATGTGCTAATATAAAGAATAAATGGGGTAAAATAGGCTCAACATGGGGCTGCAAAGGAAAATAAAACGGTAAGGCCATATGCGTATGTGAGCTATAGTGAAACAAGGCCTCAATCACGTAAGTGTATGCATACATCAAACAATAGAAATATAAAATCAAGCAAGACAAAGATCACAATTTTAGAGAGAATAACACACACCAAAATGCAACATTGGTTGATAAGAAGTAACCAATCAAATAGGTTCAAAATCTCACTGGTTTTGTGTGTTCGAGCTCTAAAACCACGTTCCAAAATAAAATTCTTCAAGCAAGTTCAAAAAGTTTTAATTCAAATTAGGGAAATGCTTTAAAGCAGTGTCTTGAAAAAGAATTTATTACTTCAACTAAGTAGTACCTAAATACAAGCAACTAACTACTCATGCAGGTTATCCTATGTAACACAAGAAAATTAAAGTACTGGTGTTGAGAGAGAGAGAGTTGTTACCTTCAGGAGTCAGTCACCGACCTCCCCACACTTAATTCTTGGCACAGTCCTCCGTGCTGTCAGTGATCTACAAGGTGTGGCTGGGATCGCCACTTCCAATGGCCAATTGATGGGAGGACAGGGGCGCCTCCGTGTCCATAGCTTGATCGCTTGTATTGCCATTAATGGAAGTAGAGTCCGAAGTGTCGGGTTCCTCCGAATGTGGGTGAGTACAGCTAATGAGTTCCTTTAAGTAGTTGTATCGGCACATGTTGCGTCGCTCAATCTGCTCCATCCGCCGGCTATGCCGGTCTAGCCTCTCCAGGATCTCAAGTAGCAGCTGGTGGTTGGATGGTGATGGTGCATGGGGTGTTGATGATGGTGGTGTGGAAGATGATGGGGCATCCACAGACGGGTTGTCATTTAGGTTCTTGGGTGGCACTTGTGGCATAATCCACTTCCCATGGGGAACCAGTTCATTGGCTAAGGGAATTTTACTCTTGACGTCATCCGCTTCGAGCGGAATGCCAGCCGTAGATGCTAGTTCCGTGACCAAGGCTGGGGAGGGAATGTTACCAATCGTGTGAACGTGGCCCATGGCCCGGCGGAGGAGTCAAGTGATGCTAAGTGGCCTCTCAGTCAGAATGCACCATACAAGCATGGCCATGTCCCCGGTGATAAAGGACTCATGAGTACTCGGCCAGACATAATGAGACATAATTTGTTGCCATAGACGAGCCTCATCTGTCAAATCATTAGTTGAAAGCCCCTTTGGGTTAACCTTGCTTTGCCCATAAATCCAAGTTCTTCCGGGCTTAGCAATGGCCTTTAGGACGGGGTCCCAATCAAAAGTATAACCTTTGTGGGTAATTTTCGCTTCGTGGAAGGCATCCAACCCTTCCGGATTTGGTGGGATGCCCAGCACTCGGTGAAGGGCGTCTTCTGAAATAGGGACTTGCTTCCGACGCATATAGATTGAGTCAAGGGTCAGGGAGTGGTAATTAGCATAAAATTCATCGACCCAAGACAAGTTAACTTCAATTGAATCTCGGTTCAAGAAGCCCCAACGTCTCCTCTTCATTTGATCCTCCACATATTGTATTAAATGGTCCGGTACAAAGAGGAGGTATTCACGGTGGAGATTTCGCTCCATAATATTAGCATGCATCCTTTCACAATAGCGGTTGGCAAATCACGCTGTATCCTTAGCAAGAAGCTTCTTGTCTGACTCATCAATGCAGATATCCACTTTTGGTTTCTTAGAAGGCTGCCGGTTTGTGGGTGACTTTGGTGCTTTCCTTTTTGAAACCGTTTTCTTAGAAGATTTCTCCTTTCCTTTCACGGTTGTCATACTGAAAATGAGGGAAGAGGAGAATTGTAAAGAAACCAGTCAGACAAATGAAGAATGCAATAATAAGATAAGTGTAGTGAAAAAGTAGCAAAGAATGCAGAAATAAAAGCAAAATTAAAGTAAGGGTTCATTGAAACTCTTTCACAAACACGTAGTGTGCATTGTATTCTTCAACAAGCAAGTTGACAAAACCAACATATAACACCATGAGAGAAAAAAAATTATATCCAATAAAATAAGTAGCACCAATCAATCCAATGAATTTATAAAAGGAATAGTGATCCAACACCAATTTCAAACATACAATAAATTGAAAACAAAAGAACTAAAACTAAGCAAGAAATAAGAAAATAAAGTGTAGCAAAAAGAAAATAAAGTGATGAGATGTAACTAAACTAAATAAAAATAGAGAATATAATGAGGGAGGAATGAAACTTTGAAGGTAAAAAAGAGTAGTGCTGCCGGTGGAGGTCCGCCGGAAAAGAAGGGAAGAATAGTGAGAAGGGAAGAAGAAGGAACAAAGAAGGAAGGAGGGAAGAAAAGAAAATAAGCAAAAGAAAAAAAAAAGGGGGGGAGGGGGAAACGGCGCAGACTAGGTCTGCGTGTTGGAGTTTTAAAAATGCATAGTGACACATAAGCGTTGTCCATGCGTATGCGTGGATCATGAAAATTGAAGGTGACGCGCATGCGTCGGTCACGCGTACGCGTAGGGATGAGTTGTGCGTTTCACACAGTACCTGCATGGGCTCGGCACAACTCTCTGTTCGAGCCATGCAGGGGCACAATGTCAGCCTCAGACAAGCCCCATTTTTGGGGACAGGGCGACGCGTACGTGTCGGCCACGCATATGCATAGGCAGCATCTCGCGCCCAGCACCCCGCCAGCATGAGCCTAGCACAACTTTCTATCTAGGTCGTGCTGTACCATGGTCCCAGCACGAATTTAGCACAAATGGAAAATGGGCGTCGTCGCGTACGCGTGGGGCACGCGTACGCGTGACTTCTGCCCACGCCCTTTGCCCCCTGTCTGCACGGCCCCAGCACAACTTTCTGTTTGGCCGTGAGGACGCATCATTTAAGCATCATTTTTGCATGATGCTTGTCCGCGATCTCGCGCGTGCGCGTCAGGCATGCCCATGCGTGGCAGGGTTTTTTTTTTTAAATTACTCAGAACAAAAGGGAAACATGCTGATTTGAAAATTAACAAAGACACTAATGAAACAAACATAAGCAATTAAATAAAATAGAACTATAAAAAGGAAGATCATACCATGGTGGGTTGCCTCCCACTTAGCACTTTTCTTTAACGTCCTTAAGTTGGACGATCCATAGGCTCAGTCCTCTTCCTTTGCTGGATCCTTCAAGAGGAAGATCTTCAGCTCCTTGTTGTTCTTCACTTTCGCACTATGATATAGCTTCAAACGGTGGCCATTGACTTTGAAGAAGGTAGGGCTTGAGGGGTGACTTAGGTGGACAACTCCATATGGTCTCACCTTCTCTACCACGTAGGGTGCATCCCACCTTGACCTCAGTTTACCCGGCATTAACCTCAACCTTGAGTTGTAGAGAAGGACTTGATCCCCAGCTCTAAACTCTCTTCTCTTAATGTGCTTGTCATGTACCGCCTTCACCTTTTCTTTATAGAGCCTTGAGTTTTCATATACTTCTAGTCGAAGGCATTCCAATTCCTCTAGTTGCAATTTCCTTTCAATTCCGGCTCCTCCCAATCCTGAGTTGCATTCCTTCACAGCCCAGTAAGCTTTGTATTCCACCTCCACCGGAAGGTGACAAGCCTTTCCGTAGACTAGGCAGAACGGACTCATGCTGATGGATGTCTTGTAAGCTATCCAATAAGCCCATAGCACATCTCCAAGCCTAGAGCTCCAGTCCCTTCTATGATGTTTAACAATCTTCTCGAGTATGTGCTTGATCTCTCTATTAGACACCTCAGCTTGGCCATTTGTTTGGGGATGGTAAGCCGTCGCCACCTTGTGAGAGATGCCATGTTTCTTCAGCAAACCTGTCATTCTTCTGTTACAAAAATGAGAGCCTTGATCACTCACGATTTCTCATGGTGATCCAAAGCAACAAATAATATTATTTCTAACAAAAGAAATAACCATGTTAGCATCATCAGTACGGGTAAAAATTGCTTCCACCCATTTAGAAACATAATCAACAGCTAATAGAATGTATAAGAAACCATTCGAGTTTGGAAATGGACCCATGAAGTCAATACCCCAAACATAAAAAATTTCACAAAATAACATAAGTTGTTGGGACATCTCATCCCTCTTGGATATGTTTTCAAACCTCTGGCATTGGTGGCAAGAGTCACAGAAAATAGTAGCATCCTTAAAAAGTGTGGGCCACCAAAATCCGCAGTCCAAAATTTTTCTTGCAGTTCTCTAAGGACCAAAGTGTCCACCACTCTCAGAAGAGTGGCATGTCTCTAAAATAGACTGGATTTTTAATTGTGGAACACATCTTCTAATTATTTGGTCAGCACCACATCTCCACAAATATCGGTCATCCCATATGTAATACTTGGACTTGTTCTTAAGCTTGTCCTTTTGATGTTTAGAAAAATTTAGAGGAAAGGCACGACTAACCAAATAACTAGCTATGGGTGCATACCAAGGAACCACCTCAGATATTGCTTGCAAGCTATCAAGTGGAAATGCATCATTGATAGGAGTGGAGTCACTTTTAACATATTCTAGGCGACTCAAGTGGTTCGCCACTAAATTTTGGGAACAACTCCTATCTTTGATTTCTAAATCAAACTCTTGCAATAACAATATCCAACGAATTAACCTTGGTTTAGACTCTTTCTTAGCTAACACGTATTTCAAAGCAGCATGGTCTGAATATACTACCACTTTTGTTCCAAGTAAATAAACCCAGAATTTACCCAAAGCAAAAACAATGGCTAGCAGTTCCTTTTAAGTGGTAGTATAATTAGACTGTGCACCATCTAAAGTTTTAGAAGCATAAGCAATAATATACGAATCCTTACCTTCGCGCTGAGCCAGCACTGCTCCTACCGCATAATTGGATGTGTCGCACATGATCTCGAACGGCCTTCTCTAGTCAGGCCCTCTCACAATAGGAGATTGGGTCAAGGCAATCTTCAGCTTGTCAAATACTTCCATGCAGTCTTCACTCAAGTCAAACTCTACGTCTTTTTGCAGTAGATGGGAAAGGGGTAGTGCAACCTTACTGAAGTCCTTAATAAAACGCCGGTAGAAACCTGCATGACCAAGAAAAGAACAAACTTTCCTCATAAAGGTGGGATAAGGTAAACCAGAAGAAACATCAACCTTTGCAGGATCAACAGATATACCAGTATTAGAAACAACATGGCCTAGAACAATACCTTGCTTTACCATAAAATGACATTTTTTAAAATTAAGCACAAGGTTTGAATTAGCACATCTTTCTAATACTCTAGCAAGATTATCCAAGCAAAGATTGAAAGAATCACCATAGACACTAAAGTCATCCATAAACACTTCCATATAATGCTCAAGAAGATCTGAGAAGATACTCATCATGCACCTTTGAAACGTAGCTGGTGCATTACATAAACCAAAAGGCATTCTCTTATATGCATATGTTCCAAAAGGGCATGTAAAAGTTGTTTTCTCCTGATGTTCTGGAGCAATATGGATCTAAAAATAACCAGTATAACCATCTAGAAAGCAATAGTGTGATTTACCTGACAAGCGATCAAGCATTTGATTGATGAAAGGTAGTGGATAGTGATCCTTGCGAGTGGCCAAGTTCAAGCGCCTGTAGTCAATACACACTCTCTAGGAATTTAGCACCCTTGTAGTCATGAGTTCCCCATGCTCATTCCTCACTATTGTGACGCCAGACTTCTTCAGAACCACTTGTACTGGACTAACCCACTCACTATCCGAGATTGGATAGATAATGTCAGCTTCAAGCAGTCGGGTCACTTCCTTCTTCACAACTTCCAGAATTGTGGGATTCAACCGCCTTTGAGGTTGACGGATAGGCTTGGATCCCTCCTCTAGAAAAATGCGGTGCTCACAGACTTGAGAGCTTATACCTACTATTTCTGCCAAACTTTACCCAATAGCTTTCTTGTTTCTTCTTAGTACATTAAGCAGACGCTCCTCTTGTTGGGAAGTAAGCTCCTTTGCAATAATCACCGGGAGCTTTTGATTGTCTTCAAGATAAGCATACTTGAGGTGAGGTGGAAGGGGCTTCAACTCCATGTTCAGCTCATGGCTTGACACTTGATCATCTGGAACCACTGGAGGTGGCAAGGTGTCTTCAGTATGCTCAGGGGGCTTTCCTACACTTGCACCTTGAACCATGTTCTTCTCATCCACTATCTCTTAGTGAACTTCAGCCACAGTCTCATCAATAATATCACACTGAAAGATGGAGTGTTCTTCTGGTGGGTGCTTCATAGCTTCATCAAGGTTGAAGCTTACTGCTCTTCCATCAATCTCAAAAGAATAGGCACCCGAGAAGGCATCCAATTTAAACCGAGAAGTCTTTAAGAATGGCCTTCCAAGCAAGATAGATGATGGTCTTCCTGAGTCATTAGGGGGAATCTCAAGAATGTAGAAATCAATAGGAAAGGTCAACCCTTTAATGCTCACCAAGACGTCTTCCGCAATGCCAACCACTGAGATTATACTCTTATCTGCCAAAACAAATCGGGCTGCCGACCTTTTTAATGGTGGAAGCTTCAAAGCATCATGAACAGATAATGGCATAATACTGACACCTGCAATCCATAAACTATACACCACCTATAGTGCATGTAACCATACACAGACCGGGATCATCACATTTCTCCGGTATAGCACCCATCAGAGCAGAAATTGAGCTACCCAAAGGAATAGTTTCTAAATCATGAATTTTCTCGTTATTCATGCATAAATCCTTTATAAACTTAGCATACTTAGGAACCTGGAAAATAGCATCAAAAAGTGGAATAGTTACTGATGCATGAGCATCTTTCCTATCTTTTCTTAGTGAATTTGCATGTAATTTGTTGAGTTTAATCAAGAATTAATTATCTTTTAGCCACTATGGATGCTACTTTGAGTTGTGTGTAATTCTGTTTATTTTAGGTAGCATTCGATTGGATCTGATGGAGCTTCCGCAGAAAAAGAGAAGAAGGCTATATAGGGCAGGAATGGCTTAAAGGATGGAGAGGAAGCTTGCACAAATGGAATCAGCACAAGAATTAAAGGAGATGACAGCGAAGAGCAACGCATGCACGTACCTGACGCATGCGCGTGATTTGGAGCTTTCCATGGCGACGCGTGCGTGTACCTGACGCGTACGCGTGAAAAGCGAAGTTGTACAGCGACGCGTGCGCGTACCTGACGTGTACGCATGACACGCGAAGAAGACTATCGACGCGTACGCGTGACTAACGCGTACGCGTGACATGCGCCACGTGCAGAAAACGCAGAAAACGCTGATTGCTGCATTTAATTCTGATTTAAACTTTATTTTTATTTAAAAATAGGAAAAGATATTATTTTAGTTTTAGAAAATAGATTTTAAATTAATTAGGATTAGATATAAAAGAGAAAAGAAACGTCTCTTCTGGGATTCCAACATTATTCCAATTAGTTAACTTTTTATTCCACCTCAGCCCAATTTACAATCCTTATTTTCTCTCTGAACCATGAGCAACTAAAGCTCCATTGTTATGGTTAGGAGCTCTATCTATTGTATGGATTGATACTATTATTTTTCTATTTTAATTCATGTACTGATTTATATTTCAAGAATTATTTTCGTTCTTTATTTTATGAATTTGGGTGGAACGGAAGTATGACCCTTTTTCTAATTGAGTTCTTGTATAACTTGGAAAAGATCTTTACTTGAACAACAGCTTGAAAACATATTCTCCTAAATTCTAATTATCTGGACTTAACAAGATATGTGACATATAATCCTCTTATATTTGGGTAATTAGGATTTCTGTGGCACATAAACTAGAATTGAACTTCACCCTCTAATTGGAATCAATTGACCAAGGAATTGGCGATTGATGAAAGTTAGAGGAGACTAGAAAGGTCTAAGAAATTAGGGTCTAGTCACATATAGTTTGCCATGAATTAAATCTTTCATGATTAAAATAGTTAGTAAGAAAAGTCAATTCGGAAAATAGATATCTCTGAAGCCTTAACTGCCTTCTCCATATTTTATTCCCAACTTATTTATTTGCCTGTCTTCTGTTTAATGCTTTTTGAACTCTCAAACACTATTTTTTGTTTGTCTAACTAAGTAAATCACTTAATCATTGTTGCTTAGTCCATCAATCTTCGTGGGATCGACCCTCACTCACCTGAGGTATTACTTGGTACGACCCGGTGCACTTGCCGGTTAGTTTGTGGTTATAAATTCCGCACCAGTTACCTCAACCGTTTTGAAGATATCCACCATCTTGGGATCTAGCTCCACTTGCTTTTTAGTCCTCCTAGAAAGGTGTGAAAAAGGAATGGGAATGGCCTCTTTCAACACATTGTCTTCCTTAGATACTCCATCCCTTGGTTGAGCCACTTCTTCTTCAACCACCTCTTGTACCTCATCCTTGTCATCAACATCTTCTACCTCAACAACTTCTTCATCTTGAACGTCTTCTCTTGAGCTTGGCTCCTCGGGACTCCTCTCTTGCAATGTAGTGCCAGACTTCAATGTGATGGCATTGATTCCACCCTTGGGGTTGGGTAAAGGTTGAGAGGGGAGTGCACTAGAGCTGGAAGATTAAGTATTGGAGGTAGAGGGTGGTTCCATCCAGAATATAAGAGCTTGTAGAGTGGAGGTAAGACTGGTGAGGCTAGAGGTAAGTGAAGTTTGAAGCTCTTTTTGTACTTGAAGAATAGAACGGAGTGTTTCATCTTGGTTGGAGGAAGAAGACGGGTAGATAATTTTTGGGACTTGTGGTTGGTTGAATTGAGGTGCTTGAGCTTGCCTTTGGTGAAGTGGTTGGTATCTTTGGCCTTGGCTTTGCTGTTGGTACGGAGGGTTCTGTTGATACCGGTTTTGTTGGTAGTTATTATTCCACTTTTGATTTCCACCATTGTCTCTGCCTCCTTGGTTGTGGTTGTCTCTCCATCCTTGGTTGGGATTGTCTTGCCAACCTTGATTGTAATTACCACCTTGATTGTAGTTACCGCCTTGTTGATAGTACCCTTGATTCGGACGGTTGTAATAAGCATTGGTGGCCGCCAAGGTGTTGTCTGATGACATGTCATCATGTCATATTTTTCTACGCTTTTTCATACAAGAAATTGATAATTAGTGCTTAAATATTGCATTCTTTTGTGCTTAAATGGTATATTTCTTTGATCTTTTGATTTTATAAACTTTGTAGGAAATAAGAAGAAAAAGAAGCAAAAAAACACAAAATAAGCTAAAAAGAAGAAAAGAGGAATTTTGGACACACGTTGAAGATTGAGCACGCTTTGGACCTTAGGCCACGCTTTCAAAAGCGTGGCCATAAAAATAAAGCGTGGCGCTCAACCATGAAGGAGCACAAGGCCAGCGCTTAACCAAAGGAACGCTCAACCAAGGGAGCGCTCAACAAAGGCCAAGACAAGGAGCGCTCAAAGAAGTGAGCGCTATGCTCACTAGAGTGAGCATTTTCGTGCTCCTCAACCAAGGAAGCAAGGCGCGCGCAAGGAAAGCAAGGCACATCAAAGGCTAGCACTAATTAAGTGAGCGCTACGCTCAATAAAGTGAGCATTTTCGGGCTTTTCTTTAAGCCTTGTGACAACATGACCATGCCTTCTTCAAAGGGCTATAACTTGAGCTACAGATGTCCAATTCATGCGCTTTCAGTTGCGTTGAAAAGCTGACATTCAGAGCTTTCCAACGATATATAGCAATCTATAAAGTACAAGTAATAGGCATCTTTAAGGATCAAGAAAACACTCAACCAAGGGTACTCATACCAAGGTTCGAAGGGGGAACCAAGGCAGCGCACAACAAAACATTCAAGCAACAAGGAGTAGCGCTCACAATTTGAGTGCAGTGCTCACTTATTGAGCGCTAGGGACATTGCTGAGCAACAAGGCGCACCAAAAATTGGCCCAAGGATAATGAGCGCTATGCTCACAAAACCAAACGGAGCACTCCACTGGAGCATGCCTCTAACCAAAATTTAACTAAATGCACCCTTACCCATGCCACTTGAACCAAAGCCATCCGGATCCACTCTTTTTTAAATCCAAAGCAAGCAAAGCCCATTAACATGACTCAAAGGCACACAGAGAAGCTAGATTAGGAATTTCATTTGAAATTTGTTTTCAATTTCAATTTCATTTTTATTTTGTAAAGCCTATATAAAGGCATCAATTTCATTTCATTGATTTGGCTGGCTCTACTAGAGAGCAATAGGAGTAAGATTAGAATAGAGAGCTCTTTGTATAAATTTTCCTTTTTGAACTTGAAAATAAAATTCAGATCTGGATTTTCTTTCCTTTCTGTTTCATTTTCCTTCCTCTGCAATTTCCTTTCTGTTTTGATCGAGAGAGCAATTGAGCTCTTGGCTTTCTTTCTATTTTTGCTATTTCATTGAAATTGTTAATTTCTCTTTGAGATTTTAGAATTGATCTAAGTCTTCTTGAGCTTGATTTACTCTTCTGCACATTTACATTCTGCAACTTTATAATTGAGCTTGCTGCAAATCTGCAATTCTGTTCTTCTGCAATTTCACTTTTCCATTCACACTGAGCTTGATTTACATTTCTTGCACAATTTAATTCCTCTGCAATTGCTCTAAGCTTTTATCTACTACTTTTATTTAACTTTCCAGCACCCAGCTCCCTTTACATTTTGCTGCAATTTACTTTTCTTGCTCTCTAAGCTTTTGTCCAATCTACATGTTGCTGGTTTACACTGGATGCAATTTACATTTCTTGTTCTTCAAGGTTTTGTCAATTTACTTCCTGCAAGTGAGATCTGCTGCAATTTTACTTTCCTTGTCATTTAAGCTTCATCTAATTCACATTCTGCTCTTTACTTTCACTGGAATTTACTTTCTGCATTTTTAAATTCCTAGAAATTTCCTTTCTGTTGGTTATATTTCACTTAATTCACAAATGTTAGCTTGACTAAACTAATCACCCACTAAAGTTGCTTGATCCATCAATCCCTGTGGGATCGACCTCACTCTAAGTGAGTTTTACTACTTGATGCGACCTAGTACACTTGTCGGTGAGTTTTGGTGTGGAATCTGATTTCCACCCATCAAGTTTTTGGCGCTGTTGCCGGGGATTGATTTAGATCAACAATGATTAAGTGGGTGAGAAGTATAGATTAAGCATTTTCTTTATTTTTGTTCTCTGTTTTAAGTTGATAGCAAGGTGTTTGAGTTATTGCCTCACTAAGAAATTCTTCTCTGTGACATGAATTTCAATTTTTAATG
This sequence comes from Arachis ipaensis, assembly GCF_000816755.2. NCBI lineage: Eukaryota > Viridiplantae > Streptophyta > Magnoliopsida > Fabales > Fabaceae > Arachis > Arachis ipaensis. The sequence goes on along the minus strand of NC_029785.2, from coordinate 102,146,851 downwards.
GTGTTGTGTTTTACAAAATTCAAATGGAGTTCAACTCATCTTGTGATCAAACAAATTTTGTGGGATATTACCCACCATCACTAATTTCTAATGATGGCTAGGAATATCACCAACAAATTACAAATCCTGAGCACTCCAATCCACGGAGATATGTCTCAGAACCACAAGATGAGCAAGAGAATCATATGGGATATTTCCCACCACCAAAAAAAAATGCAAGTCATTATTCTAATGGTGGTTGGGAGTATCACCAAGAATTGAAAGATGACTCATACAAGATGACTCGTACTGCTCTAACAACTACTCATATTATGGCTGGGAAAGTCAAAATCAAAGGAATCTTGATGATCCATTCTTTGTTCATCAAGAAACATCATCACTGGAGTGTGCTTTCAATAAATTCATGCAAAATTGTCCCTCAATGCCACAAAATGATCCATACTGTGATGAATTCTACAATGATTCACATTGTGGATGGAAGGACCAAAACCAAAAAGCATATGACAGTCCATATTCCACTTATCAAGAGCCATCATCACTTGAGTAAGCCTTTAATTCATTTATGCAAATTTTCCCAACCTCACCTCCCAGTTCTTCATTTGAAAATTCTTCATCACTTGATTATAACTCAACTCAAAGCTCCCTCCAAGATCCATACAATTCATTCCACCAACCACAACACTTATTCCACAATCCACAAGATTCACTCCATACCACTCAAAACAACCTCACCATAACACATCCATATCCACAAAATTCTCTCAACTTTCATCTTTTGAGCTAGCATCTGAGGATCCCCTTCAAAAGTCCAGGATATTGTTGGAAAGGTAAGAACAACTCCTGGAAGAACAAAAATAATTCTGGACAGAGCAAGAGATCCTCTTCAAGAAGATGGATGGGCACTTAGAGCAAATGAGGAAACACTAAGAACTGCTAAGCAAGGAAGATGAAGACCAATTGGTGGATGTGAAGGAGGAAATAGAAGAACAAGAAGAAGAGGTCTCTGTGTCAAGTGAATTTTCAGTAAAGAAAGAAGAGGTAGTGGAGGTAATTGAACCTGAGGTTGCATATCTACAAAAGCCACTTGAGATGACAAGGGAACATGAAAACTCACAACCCTCACAAACTTTCCTAAACCAAAACGTCTCAGCACTTGAATCCATGATTGAAAGATATGAAGAGGAGATGAAGAAATCTTGGGAAGAACAACAAGCCTCCTCCATGAAAGAGCTATTAAGTCAAATGTTGAGTGCAAAGGATGAAGTGGAAGAACAAGAAAATGAGGAAGACAATCAAGGAAGTCCAAACTCAAGTGAAGCAGAAAGTTGCATAGAAGAAGAGCTCATTAAACCACCAACTCAAAAGGCTTTTGATGAAGATAATGCTCCAACCATCACACAACCACCAAGCACTGATAACCAAGAAGTGAAGGCAACTAACAAGAACACCAATTCCACCCCTAATCTAGCAAGCAAGCTCAATCAAGCCATTAATAAAAGAAAGCTTGCTGAGGAGAGACCAAGACAGGGGGCAATAGCTGAATCTTCTCTCCCCTTGAGGTCATTCCTCTTAACAAACTGGAAGAAGAGGAAGAAAGTGACGAACAACATGTCAAGCTAATGACACTAAAAGAGCGCTTGTTGGGAGGCAACCCAACCGTAGGTAACATTTCATTTCTTTGCTTTGTTTACTCTCTATGTCTGCTTTGTTTATTTTCTTTCTCTGTTTTGTTTAAATTTCAATAAATTGGCATATGATTACATTCTAAGTTTGGTGTTGCCTTGCAACAATTTGTTTTCAATCCCTCTGGATGATTGCATCAATTCTAATTGAGAGTGTCACACTAAGATTCTAAGTTTGGTGTGCCACTTTCAGCAACACCACTTATCTGCATAATCATAATGCCCTTTGCAGTGTTATTTTTTTTAGTTAGACAGTTTTAGTTTTCTCTTTATGATTAGTCATTTCCTTGTTTTTAATTATTTCCTTTATTAACTGTTTTTGTTAATACATCACCAAGAGGTCTTTATTCATGACATATTCTTAGCTTGGTGATTGTACTTAACATATAACAGTTTCATTTAGTTTTAGTTCAAATAAATGGACATGTGATTGCATTCTAAGTTGGTGTTGCTATGCAACAAAATTTGCTTCCAATCCTTATTGGATACTTGCATCAATTCCAAGTGAGAGTGTCACACTAAGTTTAGTGTGCCACTCATTCTTTATGCAATGTATAATGCACACCCTCTTATTTTTGCAATCACAATGTCTCTGTCTCTTGTGCCTAGATTGTTATCCTTAATTTTTCTTGCTTAAAACATATGTACTGCTAACATTTCATTGTGTAAGACATTCATGATCCATCTTAGCCCCATAGCCATTGTTCTAATTGTTGCTTGAGGATGAGCAAGCATTTTGAGGGAAAGGGAAGAATAAGAGGAAAATGACAACAACAAGAAAGATAGACCATAAGGTGGTAACGCTCCTTTCTCCTCCTAATTACTTCCAACACTGTAAATTGCATGAGTGTCTTTATCTTCTCTGTATACATGTGTGGTATGAATAATCATAGCCTGAATCTTGATTTGTAACATGTTGCTGTGACATTATGACTACAAACTTGAGTTTTGTGATTTCAAATGCAATAAAGTATTATGATCATAAACAAACAAGGTTATTAAAGAAGAATTTAGCATGTGCATACAAGTATTGGAAGGCTAGTATGATTAATTGTTGCTCAATTGCATTAGATTTTATTTAATTGAAGTTTTCATCTAGAACATTTTGTGAAATCTTTGGAAATCATGAAAACCTTGAAGAAGCAATTGCAAATTAAGGCAAGAAAAGAAAAAAGGGGAAGAATGAGAAAGCTGAAGGCTCTGAGTACCAATGACAATTCAATTGTTAAGTACTTGTGGTGTTTATGTATCAAGAAAAAAGCTTGAAAACAAAATACTTAGATCCAAGGTTAGGCTCAAGTGCAAAAGCACTCCCTCAAAGCTCAAGGTTCTGAGAATCAATGATTAGAGAGTGGTATGCAAAATCGTGATCGTTCATTCCTTGGTAACGGCGTCAAAAACTTAATACGCACGTTCATAATTTTAGTTCTTTGTCACAACTTTGCACAACTAACCAGCAAGTGCACTGGGTCGTCCAAGTAATAAACCTTATATGAGTAAGGGTCGATCCCATGGAGATTGTCGGCTTGAAGCAATCTATGGTCACCTTGTAAATCTCATTCAGGCGGATTTCAAATGGTTATGGTGAATTGATAATTAAAATATAATTAAAATATAAAATAGGATAGAAATACTTATGTAATTCATTGGTGAGAATTTCAGATAAGCGTATAGAGATGCTTTTGTTCCTCCTGAACCTCTGCTTCCTGCTGTCTTCATCCAATCATTCCTACTCCTTTTCATGGCAAGCTTTATGTAGGGCATCACCGTTGTTAATGGCTACTTCCCGTCCTCTCAGTGAAAATGGTCCAAGATGCGCTGTCACCGCACGGCTAATCATCTGTCGGTTCTCGATCATACTGGAATAGGATTCAGTAATCCTTTTGCGTCTGTCACTACGCCCAGCACTCGTGAGTTTTCAAGCTCGTCACAGCCATCCCTTCCCAGATCCTACTCGGAATACCACAGACAAGGTTTAGACTTTTTGGATCTCAAGAATGGCCGCCAATAATTCTAGCCTATACCACGAAGACTCTTATCGTAGATCAGGAGGCTAAGAGATATGCATTCAAGCTTGCTTTCATGTAGAACGGAAGTGTTTGTCAAGCACGCGTTCATAAGTGAAAATGGTGATGAGCGTCACATAATCATCACATTCATCATGTTCTTGTGTGCGAATGAATATCTTAGAGAAGAAATAGGCTTGAATTGAATAGAAAAATAATAGTACTTTGCATTAATTCATGAGGAACAGCAGAGCTCCACACCTTAATCTATGGTGTGTAGAAACTCTACCGTTGAAAATACATAAGTGATAATGGTCCAAGCATGGCCGAATGCCAGCCTCCCAAAGAGGGTTCAATCATCAAAACATGATCAAAAGATGATCCCCTGTAAAAACAATAGTAAAAAGTCCTATTTATACTAAACTAGTTACTAGGGTTTACAGAGATAAGTAAATGATGCAGAAATCCACTTCCGGGCCCACTTGGTGTGTGCTTGGACTGAGCATTGAAGTTTTCACCTGTAGAGGTCTTCCTTGGAGTTAAACGCCAGTTTGTAACCTATTTCTGACGTTTAACTCTGCTTTGCAACCTGTTTCTGGAGTTTAACTCCAGAATAGGGCAAAAAGCTGTCGTTGAACACCAGTTTGCATCATCTAAACTCGAGTAAAGTATAGACTATTATATATTGCTGGAAAGCCCTGGATGTCTACTTTCCAACGCAATTGAGAGCACGCCATTTGGACTCTTGTAGCTCAGGAAAATCCACTTTGAGTGCAGGGAGATTAGAATCCAACAGCATCTGCAGTCTTTCTTGAATCTCTGAATCTGATTTTTGCTCAAGTCCCTCAATTTCAGCCAAAAATTACCTGAAATCACAAAAAAACACACAAAATCATAGTAAAGTCCAGAAATGTGAATTTTATTTAAAAAATAATAAAAATATACTAAAAACTAACTAAATCATACTAAAAACTATGTAAAAACACTGCCAAAAAGCGTATAAATTATCCGCTCATCACAACACCAAACTTAAATTGTTGCTTGTCCCTAAGCAACTGAAAATCAAATAGGATAAAAAAAGAGAATATACTATAAATTCCAAAATATCAATGAAACTTAGCTCCAATCAGATTAGCGGGACTAGTAGCTTTTTGCCTCTTGAATAGTAGTTTTGGCATCTCACTTTATCCATTGAAGTTCAGAATGATTGGCATCTTTTGGAACTTAGATTTTAGATAGTGTTATTGATTCTCCTAGTTTAGTATGTTGATTCTTGAACACAGCTACTTTATGAGTCTTGGCCGTGGCCCTAAGCACTCTGTTTTCCAGTATTACCACCGGATACATACATGCCACAGACACATAACTGGGTGAACCTTTTCAGATTGTGACTCAACTTTGCTAAAGTCCCCAATTAGAGGTGACCAGGGTTCTTAAGCACACTCTTTTTTTTCTTTGGACCTTGACTTTAACCACTCAGTTTCAAGTTTTCACTTGACACCTTCACGCCACAAGCACATGGTTAGGGACAGCTTGGTTTAGCCGTTTAGGCCAGACAAATTCAAAAGACATATGCACTGTTCAAGCATTTATTCAGAAAACAAAAAGTATTGTCACCACATCAAAATAATTAAACTAGTTTCAAGGATGAATTCGAAACCATATACTTCTTGTTCTTTTGTTTTTCGAATAGTTTTCAATTAAGAGAGGTGATGGATTCATAGGACATTCATAGCTTTAAGACATAGACACTTAAACATCAATGATCATGTAATACAGACACAACCATAAATAAACATGAAGCATAGCAAACGAAAAATAGAAAAATAAGAACAAGGATATTAAGGAACGGGTCCACCTTAGTCAGGGTGGCGTCTTTCTCTTCTTGAAGAACCAATGGTGCTCTTGAGCTCCTCTATCTCTCTTCCTTGTCTTTGTTGCTCCTCCCTCATAGCTCTTTGATCTTCTCTAATCTCATGGAGGATGATGGAGTGCTCTTGGTGCTCCATCCTTAGTTGTCCCATGTTGGAACTTAATTCTCCTAGGGAAGTGTTGATTTGCTCCCAATAGTTTTGTGGAGGGAAGTGCATCTCTTGAGGCATCTCAGGGATTTCATGGTGAGGAATTTCCTCATGCTCTTGTTGAGGTCCATGATCTCTTGTTTGTTCCATCCTTTTCTTAGTGACGGGCTTGTCCTCATCAATGAGGATGTCTCCCTCTATGTCAATTCCAGCCGAATTGCAGAGGTGGTAAATGAGGTGAGGAAAGGCTAACCTTGCCAAAGTGGAAGACTTGTCAGCCACCTTATAGAGTTCTTGAGGTATAAACTCATGAACTTTCACTTCCTCCCCAATCATGATACTATGGATCATGATGGCCCGGTCTACAGTAACTTCAGACCGGTTGCTAGTAGGAATAATTGAGCGTTGGATGAACTCCAACCATCCTCTAGCTACAGGCTTAAGGTCCAGTCTTCTCAATTGAACCGGCTTGCCTCTTGAGTCAACTTTCCATTGAGCTCCTTCCACACATATGTCCATCAGGACTTGGTCCAACCTTTGATCAAAGTTGACCCTTCTAGTGTAGGGGCGTGTGTTTTCTTGAATCATTGGCAAGTTGAACGCCAACCTTATATTTTCCGGACTGAAATCTAAGTATTTCCCCCGAACCATGGTAAGCCAATTCTTTGGATTCGGGTTCACACTTTGATCATGGTTCCTAGTGATCCATGTGTTTGCATAGAACTTTTGAACCATTAAGATCCTGACTTGTTGAATAGGATTAGAGAGAACTTCCCATCCTCTTCTTCTAATCTCTTGTCAGATCTCTGGATATTCGCTCTTTTTGAGCTTGAAAGGAACCTCAGGGATCACTTTCTTCTTGGCCACAACTTCATAGAAGTGGTCTTGATGGACCTTTGAGATGAATCTCTCCATCTCCCATGACTCAGAGGTGGAAGCAATTGCCTTCTCTTTCCTCTTTCTTGAGGTTTCTCTGGCCTTAGGTGTCATTAATGGTTATGGAAAAACAAAAAGTAATGCTTTTACCACACCAAACTTAAAATGTTAGCTCGTCCCCAAGCAAAAGAAGAAAGAAAGAAGGAGAAGAAGAAGAAAAATGGAGGAGAGGGAGAGAGGTGTGTATTCGGCCAAGGGGAAGAAGAAGGGGTTGTGTTGGGTGAAAATGAAGAAGGAATGAGGGGTTTATATAGGAGTGGGGGGAGGTTTAGGGTTCGGCCATTAGGGTTGGATTTGGGAGGGAAAAGAATTTGAATTTTGGAGGTAGGTGGAGTTTATGGGGAAGAGTGGAGGGATGTGAGTGGTTAAGAGGTGATGGGGAAGAGTGATTGAGGTGGTTGGTGAAGAGTATTTGGGGAAGAGGGTTATGAAAATGTGTGAAGAGAGAGAGTTAGGGTAGGTGGGGATCCTGTGGGGTCCACAGATCCTGTGGGGATCCTGTGGGTCTACAGATCCAGTGGGGTAAAGGACTTAACATCCCTGCTCCAATTAGGCGTGTAAAACGCCCTTAGCATGCATGTCTGGCGTTAAAACGCCAGCTTGCTGCTTGCTTTTGGCGTTAAACGCCCAATTGTAGCCTGTTTCTGGCGTTTAACGCCACTTCCATGCTCTGTTCTGGCGTTAAACGCCAGTCTGGTGCTTGTTTCTGGCATTTAACGCCAGCTCGATGCTTCTTTCTGGCGTTAAACGCCAGTTTGATGATTCGCCAGTAAGCTCTTCCTCCAGGGTGAGCTATTTTTAATGCTGTTTTTCATTCTATTTTTGATTTTTCAGTAGTTTTTGTGACTCCACATGATCATCAACCTAAAAAAAAACATAAAATAAAAATAGAAAATAAATAGATATAATTAAATAACATTGGGTTGCCTCCCAACAAGCGCTTCTTTAAAGTCAATAGCTTGACAGTGAGCTCTCATGGAGCCTCACAGATGTTCAGAGCATTGTTGGGACCTCCCAACACCAACCTTCTCAAAGGTCATGGTGCCTATGTTACAGGGAATTAGGAATTTACCAGGATCCTGTTTCTTTTGAGGTAGAGTTTGCTGAACCAAGGCATTTAGTTCCTTTATGAGCAATGGAGGTTCATCCTCCCAAGTCTCATTACCAAATAATTTGGCATTCAGCTTCATGATTGCTCCTAAATATTGAGCAACTTGCTCTTCAGCAATGTCTTAATCTTCTTCAGAAGATGAATAGTCATCAGAGCTCATGAATGGTAAAAGGAGGGTGAATGGAATCTCTATGGTCTCTAGATGAGCCTCAGATTCCTTTGGTTCCTCAAAGGAAAACTCCTTATTGGTCAGTGAACGTCCCAGGAGGTCTTCCTTACTAGGATTCACGTCCTCCTCCTCTTTGGGTTCGGCCACACCAAGTAAGGTAATGGCCTTGCACTCTCTTTTTGGATTCTCTTCTGTATTTCTTGGGAGAGTACTAGGAGGGGTTTCATTTGACTCTTTTACTCAGCTGGCCCACTTGTGCCTCCAAATTTCTAATGGAGGACCTTGTTTCATCCATGAAACTTAAAATGGCCTTAGATAGATCAGAGACTATATTTGCTAAGCTAGATAGATTCTGCTCAGAATTCTCTGTCTGTTGCTGAGTGGATGATGGAAAAGGCTTGCTATTGCTAAACCTGTTTCTTCCACCATTATTAAAGCCTTGTTGAGGCTTTTTTTGATCTTTCCATGAGAAATTTGGATGATTTCTCCATGAGGGATTATAGGTATTTCCATAGGGTTCCCCCATGTAATTCACCTTTGCTATTGCAGGGTTTTTAGGATCATAAGCTTCTTCTTCAGAAGATGCCTCTTGAGTACTGTTGGATGCAGCTTGCAATCCATTCAGACTCTGAGAAATCATATTGACTTGTTAAGTCAATATTTTATTCTGAGCCAATATGGCATTCAGAGTATCAATTTCAAGAACTCCCTTCCTCTAAGGCGTCCCATTACTCACAGGATTCCTTTCAGAAGTGTACATGAACTGGTTATTTGCAACCATGTCAATGAGTTCCTGAGCTTCTGTAGGCATTTTCTTTAGGTGAATGGATCCACCTGCAGAATGGTCCAATGACATCTTTGATAATTCAGACAGACCATCATAGAATATATCCAGGATGGTCTATTCTGAAAGCATGTCAGGAGGACACTTTTTGGTCAGTTGCTTATATCTCTCCCAAGCTTCATAGAGGGATTCACCTTCTTTCTGTTTGAAGGTTTGAACATCCACTCTAAGCTTGCTAAGCTTTTGAGGAGGAAAGAACTTGGCTAAGAAAGCCGTGACCAGCTTATCCCAAGAGTTCATGCTATCTTTAGTTTGAGAGTCCAACTATATTCTAGCTCTGTCTCTTACAGCAAACGGGAAAAGCATAAGCCTGTAGACCTCGGGATCAACCCTATTGGTCTTAACAGTATCACAAATTTGCAAGAATTCAGTTAAGAACTGAAAAGGATCTTTTGATGGAAGTCCATGAAACTTGCAGTTCTGTTGCATCAGAGAAACTAATTGAGACTTTAGCTCAAAATATTTTGCTCCAATGGGAGGAATTGAGATGCTTCTTCCATGTAAATTGGAATTTGGTGCAGTAAAGTCACCAAGCATCTTCCTTGCATTGTTATTATTTTCGGCCATGTCTCCTTCTTTTTCAAAAATTTCTGTCAGATTTTCTCCAGAGAGTTGTGCTTTAGCTTCCCTTAGCTTCCTCTTCAGAGTCCTTTCAGATTCAGGATCAGCTTCAACAAGAATGTTCTTATCCTTGTTCCTGCTCATATGAAAAAGAAGAGAACACAAAAGAAAATATGAAATCCTCCATGTCACAGTATAGAGATTCCTTATGTAAGTATAAGAATAGAAGAATAGAAGAAGGAAAAGATAAAAATTTGAACACAGAGGAGAAGAGTGAATTTTTTTGAATCAATCACATTGATTGTTAGCATTAATTTTGAAAATATGAAATAGAAATAAGAAAAAGATTTTGAAAATAAATTTTGAAATTTTCGAAATTATGAAAAAAAAATGAAAAAGATTTGATTTTTGAAAAAGATTTGAAAAAGATAGAATTTTTAAATTGAAAATTTGATTTGACTCATAAGAAACAACTAAATTTTAAAAAGTTTTGAAAAAGTCAACTCAAATTTTTGAAAATTTATGAGAAAATAAGGAAAAGATATTTTTTTATTTTTGAATTTTTAATGAGGAAAGAGAAAAACAACAAAAAGACTCAAAACATGAAAATTATGAATCAAAACACATGATGCATGTAAGAATACTTTGAATGTCAAGATGAACACCAAGAACACTTTGAATGTCAAGATGAACATCAAGAACATATTTTTAAAAATTTTTAAGAAAAGAAAAACATGCAAGACACCAAACTTAGAAATTTTCAAACTTTAGACACTAACAACTTGAAAATGCATATGAAAAACAAGAAAAGACACAAAACATAAAAATGCAAAGATCAAACAAAGCAAATCATCAAGAACAACTTGAAGATTATAAAGAACACCATGCATGAGTTTTCGAAAAATGCACAAATTTTAAAAACATGCAATTGACACCAAACTTAAAATTTGACACAAGACTCAAACAATAAACATCAAAATATTTTTGGTTTTTTTTTTGTTATGATTTTATTAAAAAAAAATTTTTGGATTTTTTTTCGAAAATTAATTAGAAAATAAAAATAAGGATTTCAAAATTTTTAATGAGAATTCCAGGAATCATGCAATGTTAGTCTAAAGCTCCGGTCCAGGAATTAGACATGGCTTACTAGCCAGCCAAGCTTTCAGTGAAAGCTCCGGTCCAAAACACTAGACATGGCCAATGGCCAGCCAAGCTTTAGCAGATCATTACATACAAAACCTAAATTGCTGAAAAAGACAAAGAAGCTCTTCTCTAATGATAGTTGAAACCTCGGTCCAAAGGATTAGACAAGGCTTTACAGCCAGCCAGACTTCAACAGATCATCATGAAACTCTAGAATTCATTCTTAAAAATTCTGAAGAACATAGAATAATTAAAATTTTTTTTTGAAAATTTTTTGAAAATAAAAATAATAAAAACAAAAAGCTTAAAATTAAAATAAAATTACCTAATCTGAGCAACAAGATGAACCGTCAGTTGTCCAAACTCGAACAATCCCCGGCAACGGCGCCAAAACTTGGTATACAAAATCATGATCGTTCATTCCTTGGTAACGGCGTCAAAAACTTAATACGCACGTTCATAATTTTAGTTCTTTGTCACAACTTCGCACAACTAACTAGCAAGTGCACTGGGTCGGCCAAGTAATAAACCTTACGTGAGTAAGGGTCGATCCCACGGAGATTGTCGGCTTGAAGCAATCTATGGTCACCTTGTAAATCTCATTCAGGCGGATTTCAAATGGTTATGGTGAATTGATAATTAAAATATAATTAAAATATAAAATAGGATAGAAATACTTATGTAATTCATTGGTGAGAATTTCAGATAAGCGTATAGAGATGCTTTTGTTCCTCCTGAACCACTGCTTCCTGCTGTCTTCATCCAATCATTCCTACTCCTTTCCATGGTAAGCTTTATGTAGGACATCACTGTTGTCAATGGCTACTTCCCGTCCTCTCAGTGAAAATGGTCCAAGATGCACTGTCACCGCACGGCTAATCATCTGTCAGTTCTCGATCATACTGGAATAGGATTCAGTAATCCTTTTGCGTCTGTCACTACGCCCAGCACTCGCGAGTTTGAAGCTCGCCACAGCCATCCCTTCCCAGATCCTACTCGGAATACCACAGACAAGGTTTAGACTTTCCGGATCTCAAGAATGGCCACCAATAATTCTAGCCTATACCATGAAGACTCTGATCGTAGATCAGGAGGCTAAGAGATATGCATTCAAGCTTGCTTTCATGTAGAACGGAAGTGTTTGTCAGGCACGCATTCATAAGTGAGAATGGTGATGAGCGTCACATAATCATCACATTCATCATGTTTTTGTGTGCGAATAAATATCTTAGAGAAGAAATAGGCTGGAATTGAATAGAAAAACAATAGTACTTTGCATTAATTCATGAGGAACAGCAGAGCTCCACACCTTAATCTATGGTGTGTAGAAACTCTACCGTCGAAAATACATAAGTGATAATGGTCCAGGCATGGCTGAATGGCCAGCCTCCCAAAGAGGGTTCAATCATCAAAACATGATCAAAAGATGATCCCCTGTAAAAACAATAGTAAAAAGTCCTATTTATACTAAACTAGTTACTAGGTTTATAGAGATAAGTAAATGATGCAGAAATCCACTTCCGGGCCCACTTGGTGTGTGCTTGGGCTGAGCATTGAAGCTTTCACATGTAGAGGTCTTCCTTGGAGTTAAACGCCAGTTTGTAACCTGTTTCTGGCGTTTAACTCTGCTTTGCAACCTGTTTCTGGCGTTTAACTCCAGAATAGGGCAGAAAGCTGGCGTTGAACACCAGTTTGCGTCATCTAAACTCGGGCAAAGTATGGACTATTATATATTTCTGGAAAGCCCTAGATGTCTACTTTCCAACGCAATTGAGAGCGTACCATTTGGACTCCTGTAGCTCCAAAAAAAAACTTTGAGTGCGTGGAGTCAGAATCAAACAACATCTGCAATCCTTCTTCAACCTCTGAATTTGATTTTTGCTCAAGCCCCTCAATTTCAGCCAGAAATTACCTGAAATCGCAGAAAAACACACAAACTCATAGTAAAGTCCAGAAATGTGAATTTTATTTAAAAACTAATAAAATATACTAAAAACTAACTAAATCATACTAAAAACTATGTAAAAACACTGCCAAAAAGCGTATAAATTATCCGCTCATCAGAGAGTCAAGAAAAGAAACAAATGAGCTTAATGAAGTCCTCTAAATCAATGCTTGTGGTGCTTATGTATCAAGTGGTAATACTTGAAAACAAAACATTTAGAATCGTAGCTTTGTTATCAACTCATGGGGTAAAATACCCAAAAGGAGAAACTAATAAAAAAAATCAAAAGCTTGTTTCAAGGAAGAAACATAATAAAAAGATTTCATAAAATGAGCTAGATAGAAGCATCAATCATTTACATTTCTTTTGTGATTGTAGCATGCATAAAAAAACTTGCCAACCATGAACATTGAGTTGCTATTCTTCTTACCTTGGATTGTCAATCTTTATTGCATGATTCTTTTCTTGCTTGGGGACAAGCAAGGTTTAAGTTTGGTGTTGTGATGACATGTCATCATGTCATGTTTTTCTATGCTTTTTCATACAAGAAATTGATAATTAGTACTTAAATATTGCATTCTTTTGTGCTTAAATGGTATATTTCTTTGATCTTTTGATTTTATAAACTTTGTAGGAAATAAGAAGAAAAAGAAGCAAAAAAAGCACAAAATAAGCTAAAAAGAAGAAAAGAAGAATTTTGGGCACACTTTGAAGATTGAGCATACTTTGGACCTTAGGCCATGCTTTTAAAGCGTCGCCCATAAAAATAAAGCGTGGCGCTCAACCATGAAGGAGCACAAGGCCAGCGCTCAACCAAGGGAGTGCTCAACCAAAGGAGCACTCAACCAAGGGAGCGCTCAACAAAGGCCAAGACAAGGAGCGCTCAAAGAAGTAAGCGCTATGCTCACTAGAGTGAGCATTTTTGTTCTCTTCAACCAAGGAAGCAAGGTGCGCGCAAGGAAGGCAAGGCACATCAAAGGCTGGCGCTCAATTAAGTGAGCGCTACGCTCAATAAAGTGAGCATTTTCGGGCTTTTCTTTAAGCCTTGTGACAGCATGACCATGCCTTCTTCAAAGGGCCATAACTTGAGCTACAGGTGTTCAATTGATGCGCTTCTAGTTGCGTTGAAAAGCTAACATTCAGAGATTTCCAATGATATATAGCAATCTATATTTGGCATGAAATTGAAGCACAAGTGATAGGCATCTTTAAGGCCCAAGAAAACACTCAACCAAGGGAGCAAATGCTCATACCAAGGTTCGAAGGGGGAACCAAGGCAGCGCGCAATAAAACATTGAAGCAACAAGGAGTAGCGCTCACAATTTGAGCACAGCACTCACTAATTGAGCGCTAGGGACATTGCTGAGCAACAAGGCGCGCCAAAAATTGGCCCAAGGATAGTGAGCGCTATGCTCACAAAACCAAACGGAGCGCTCCACTGGAGCATGCCTCCAACCAAAATTCAACCAAATGCACCCTAACCCATGCCACTTGAACCAAAGCCATCTGGATCCACTCTTCTTCAAATCCAAAGCAAGCAAAGCCCATTAACATGACTCAAAGGCACACAGAGAAGCTAGAATAGGAATTTCATTTGTAATTTATTTTCAATTTCAATTTCATTTTTATTTTGTAAAGCCTATATAAAGGCATCAATTTCATTTCATTGAGTAGGCTGGCTCTGCTAGAGAGCAATAGGAGTAGGATTAGAATAGAGAGCTCTTTGTTTAAATTTTCCTTTTTGAACTTGAGAATTAAAATTCAGATATGGGTTTTCTTTCCTTTTTGTTTCATTTTCCTTCCTCTGCAATTTTCTTTCTGTTTTGATCGAGAGAGCAATTGAGCTCTTGGCTTTCTTTCTGTTTTTGCTATTTCATTGAAATTATTAATTTTTCTTTGGGATTTTGGTGCATGAAATCACAATCACACTTTTGCAATCCCGCACAACTAACCAGCAAGTGCACTGGGTCGTCCAAGTAATACCTTACGTGAGTAAGGGTCGATCCCATGGAGATTGTCGGCTTGAAGCAAGCTATGGTTATCTTGTAACTCTTAGTCAGGATATCAATAATAATTCTCATTTTTAATTGGAATGAGTAAAATAATATGGATTAAATAATACTTGTTATGCAGTAATGGAGAACAGGTTGAGGTTTTGGAGATGCTCTGTCTTCTGAATCTCTGCTTTCCTACTGTCTTCTTCTTCACGCACGCAAGGCTCCTTCCATGGAAAGCTGTATGTTGGTGGATCACCGTTGTCAATGGCTACCATCCGTCCTCTCAGTGAAAATGGTCCAGCTACGGGTTTCGTAGGGCTAATCATCTGTCGGTTCTCACTAGGGTTGGAATAAGATCCATTGATCCTTTTGCACACTCTCACTGCACCCAACATTTGTGAGTTTGAAGCTCGTCACAGTCATCCCTTCCCGGATCCTAGTCAAAATACCAGAGACAAGGTTTAGACTTTCCGGATCTCAAGAATGCTGCCAATTGATTCTAGCTTATACCACGAAGACGCTGATCTCACAGATTTGAATGCTCTGTTGTCAGGAGAGGCAATTGGTGCACGAAATTGTGATCATCAATGGCGACAACAACTTGGTACACACAATTATAATCTCAACTCTTTATCACAACTTCACACAACTAACTAGCAAGTGCACTGGGTCATCCAAGTAATAAACCTTACGTGAGTAAGGGTCGATCCCACGGAGATTGTCGGCTTGAAGCAAGCTATGGTCACCTTGTAAATCTCAATCAGGCGGATTCAAATGGGTATGGTGAATTGATAATAAAAATATAAATAAAATATAAACTGGGATAGAGATACTTATGTAATTCATTGGTGAGAATTTCAGATAAGCGTATAGAGATGCTTTTGTTCCTCCTGAACCTCTGCTTTCCTGCTATCTTCATCCAATCATTCCTACTCCTTTCCATGGAAAGCTTTATGTAGGGCATCACCTTTGTCAATGGCTACATCCCATCCTCTCAGTGAAAATGGTCCAAGATACTCTGGCACAGCACGGCTATTCATCTGTCGGTTCTCGATCATACTGGAATAGGATCCATTGATCCTTTTGCGTCTGTCACTACGCCCAGCACTCGCGAGTTTGAAGCTCGTCACAGCCATCCCTTCCCAGATCCTACTCGGAATACCACAGACAAGGTTTAGACTTTTCGGATCTCAGGAATGGCCATCCACGAGTTCTAACTTATACCACGAAGATTCTAATATCTCGGACTCGGTCCCCTGTATTAGATATCCAAGAGATACCCATTCAATCTAAGGTAGAACGGAAGTGGTTGTCAGGCACGCATTCATAAGTTGGGAATGATGATGATTGTCACGATCATCACATTCACATTGAAGTTCGAATGAATATCTTAGAAGCGAAATAAGTTTGTATTGAACAGAAAAATAGTAGTACTTTGCATTAATCCATGAGGAACAGCAGAGCTCCACACCTTAATCTATGGTGTGTAGAAACTCTACCGTTGAAAATACATAAGTGATGAAGGTCCAGGCATGGCCGAGAGGCCAGCCCCCAAACGTGATCTAAAGATAAAACTAAAGATGTAAATACAATAGTAAAAAGTCCTATTTATACTAAACTAGTTACTAGGTTTTACAGAGATAAGTAAATGATGCAGAAATCCACTTCCGGGGCCCACTTGGTGTGTGCATGGGCTGAGCATTGAGCTTTACACGTGTAGAGGCTTCTCTTGGAGTTGAACGCCAGTTTGTAACCTGTTTCTGGTGTTTAACTCCACTTTGCAACCTGTTTCTGGCGTTTAACTCCAAAATGCAGCATGGAACTAGCGTTGAACGCCAGTTTGCATCATCTAAACTTGGGAAAAGTATAGACTATTATATATTGCTGGAAAGCCCTAGATGTCTAATTTCCAACGCAATTGAGAGCGCGCCATTTGGAGTTCTGTAGTTCCATAAAATCCACTTTGAGTGCAGGGAGGTCAGAATCCAACAGCATCTGTAGTCCTTCTTCAACCTCTGAATCTGATTTTTGCTCAAGTCCCTCAATTTCAGCCAAAAAATACCTGAAATCACAGAAAAACACACAAACTCATAGTAAAGTCCAGAAATGTGATTTTTATTTAAAAAATAATAAAAATATACTGAAAACTAACTAAATTATACTGAAAACTATGTAAAAACAATGCCAAAAAGCGTATAAATTATCCGCTCATCACAACACCAAACTTAAATTGTTGCTTGTCCCCAAGCAACTAAAAATCAAATAGGATAAAAAGAAGAGAATATACTATAGATTTCAAAATATCAATGAAACTCAGCTCCAATCAGATGAGTGGGACTTGTAGCTTTTTGCCTCTTGAATAGTTTTGGCATCTCACTTTATCCATTGAAATTCAGAATGATTGGCATCTATAGGAACTTAGAGTTCAGATAGTGTTATTGATTCTCCTAGTTTAGTATGTTGATTCTTGAACACAGCTACTTTATGAGTCTTGGCCGTGGCCCTAAGCACTTTGTTTTCCAGTATTACCACCGGATACATAAATGCCACAGACACATGATTGGGTGAACCTTTTCAGATTGTGACTCACCTTTGCTAAAGTCCCCAATTAGAGGTGTCCAGGGTTCTTAAGCACACTCTTTTTTTTTGCTTTGGACCTTGACTTTAACCACTCAGTCTCAAGTTTTCACTTGACACCTTCACGCCACAAGCACATGGTTAGGGACAGCTTGGTTTAGCCGCTTAGGCCAGGATTTTATTCCTTTAGGCCTTCCTATCTATTGATGCTCAAAGCCTTGGATCCTTTTTATTTACCCTTGCCTTTTGGTTTTAAGGGCTATTGGCTTTTTGCTCTTGCCTTTTGGTTTAAAGAGCTTTTGGCTTTTTCTGCTTGCTTTTTCTTTTTCTTTCTTTTTTTCACTTTTTTTTTCTTCTTCTTTTTTTTTTGCAAGCTTTTGTATTCACTGCTTTTTCTTGCTTCAAGAATCATTTTTATGATTTTTCAGATTATCAAATAACATTTCTCCTTTTTCCTTATTCTTCAAGAGCCAACATATTTAACATTCATAAACAACAACTTCAAAAGACATATGCACTGTTCAAGCATTCATTCAGAAAACAAAAAGTATTGTCACCACATCAAAATAATTAAACTAGTTTCAAGGATGAATTCGAAACCATGTACTTCTTATTCTTTTGTAATTAAAATATTTTTCATTTAAGAAAGGTGATGGATTCATATTCATAACTTTAAGTCATAGACACTTAGACACTAATGATCATGTAGTAAAGGCACAAGCATAAATAACACATAAGGCTCAAAAACCGAAAAACAGAAAATAAATAGACAAGGAGATTAAGGAATGAGTCCACCTTAGTGAGGGTGGCGTCTTCCTCTCCTTGAAGAACCAATAGTGCTCTTGAGCTCCTCTATGTCTCTTCCTTGCCTTTGTTGCTCCTCCCTCATGGCTCTTTGATCTTCTCTAATCTCATGGAGGATGATGGAGTGCTCTTAGTGCTCCACCTTTAGTTGTCCCATGTTGGAACTTAATTCTCCTAGGGAAGTGTTGATTTGTTCCCAATAATTCTGTGGAGGAAAGTGCAACCCTTGAGGGCATCTCTGGGATTTCATGGTGAGGAATTTCCTCATGCTCTTGTTGAGGTCCATGATCTCTTGTTTGCTCCATCTTTTTCTTAGTGATGGGCTTGTCCTCTTCAATGAGAATGTCTCGGGCCTTAGGTGCCCTAGATGGTTATGGAAAAACAAAAAGCAATGCTTTTACCACACTAAACTTAGAAGGTTTGCTCTTCCCCGAGCAAAAGAAGAAAGAAGTGAATAGAAGAAGAAGAAAATGGAGGAGATGGATGTGTGTGAATGGTTCAGTCAATGGGGTTTAGGTGGTTCTGATGTGTGATAGTTTTGGAGGAGTAATGGAGGTGATTGGTGGAGGTTAACTGAGGAAGAATGTTATGAAAAGGTGTGAAGATGAGAGAAGAAGTGGTAGGGATCCTGTGGGGTTCACAGATCCAGTGGAGCCAAGGACTTAACATCCCTGCTCTAAATAGCGTGTAAAACGCCCTTGCTGTGCAATCCTGGCGTTTAACGCCAGACTGCTGCCTGTTTCTGGCGTTAAACGCCCAAATGTAGCTTGTTTCTGGCGTTAAACGCCAGTTTGGTGCCTGTTTATGGCGTTAAACGCCAGACAGATGCTTGTTTCTGGCGTTTAAACGCCAGACTGCTCTCCTCCAGGGTGTGCTATTTTTAATGCTGTTTTTTCATTTTGTTTTTGATTTTTCAGTAGTTTTTGTGACTCCACATGATCATCAACCTAATAAAACATGAAACAACAAAGAGAAAATAAAATAAATATGATTAAATAACATTGGGTTGCCTCCCAACAAGTGCTTCTTTAATGTCAATAGCTTGACAGTGAGCTCCCATGGAGCCTCACAGATAATCAGAGCAAGGTTGGAACCTCCCAACACCAAACTTAAAGTTTGAATGTGGGGGTTCAACACCAAACTTAGAGTTTGGTTGTGGCCTCCCAACACCAAACTGAGAGTTTGAATGTGGGGGATTTGATTGACTCTGCAGTGAGAGAAGCTTTTCATGCTTCCTCTCTATGGTTACAGAAGGAGATCCTTGAGTTTTAAACACAAGGTTGTCCTCATTTAGTTGAAGGATCAATTCTCCTCTGTCCACATCATTGACAGCTCTTGCTGTGGCTAGGAAGGGTCTTCCAAGGATGATGGATTCATCCTCATCCTTCCCACTGTCTAGGATTATGAAATCAGCAGGGATGTAAAGGCCTTCAACCTTTACTAACACGTCCTCTACTAGTCCATAAGCCTGTTTTCTTGAGTTGTTTGCCATCTCTAATGAGATTCTAGCATCTTGCACCTCAAAGATCCCAAGTTTCTCTATTACAGAAAGTGGCATTAAGTTTATTCCTGACCCCAGGTCACACATAGCTTTCTCAAAGTTCATGGTGCCTATGTTACAGGGAATTAGGAATTTACCAGGATCCTGTCTCTTTTGAGGTAATTTCTGCCTATCCAATGCATTCAGTTCATTGGTGAGCAAGGGAGGTTCATCTTTCCAAGTCTCATTACCAAATAATTTAGCATTCAGTTTCATGATTACACCAATGTACTTGGAAACTTGCTCTTCAGTAATATCTTCATTCTCTTCAGAAGAAGAGTACTCATCAGAGCTCATGAAGGGCAGAAGAAGGTTTAATGGAATCTCTATGGTCTCTAGGTGAGCCTCAGATTCCTTTAGGTCCTCATTGAGGAACTCCTTATTGATTACTGAGCGTCCCAGGAGGTCTTCCTCACTGGGATTCACGTCCTCTCCCTCCCTTGTAGGTTCGGCCATGATGGTTAAATCTATGGCCTTGCACTCTCTCTTTGGATTCTCTTCTGTATTGCTTGGGAGAGTACTAGGAGGAGTTTCAGTGACTCTTTTACTCAGCTGGCCCACTTGTGCCTCCAAATTTCTAATGGACGACCTTGTTTCATTCATGAAACTTACAGTGGCCTTAGATAGATCAGGGACTATATTTGCTAAGCTAAATGGATTCTGCTCAGAATTCTCTGTCTATTGCTGAGTGGATGATGGAAAAGGTTTGCTATTGCTAAACCTGTTTCTTCCACCATTATTAAAGCCTTGTTGAGGCTTTTGTTGATCCTTCCATGAGAAATTTGGATGATTTCTCCATGAGGGATTATAGGAGTTTCCATAGGGTTTAACCATGTAATTCACCTCTGCTATTGCAGGGTTCTCAGGATCATAAGCTTCTTCTTCAGAAGATGCCTCTTTAGTACTGTTGGATGATTCCTTCAATACATTCAGACTCTGAGAGATCATATTGACTTGCTGAGTCAATATTTTGTTCTGAGCCAATATGGCATTCAGAGTATCAATTTCAAGAACTCCCTTCCTCATAGGCGTCCCATTATTCACAGGATTCCTTTCAGAAGTGTACATAAACTGGTTATTTGCAACCATGTCAATGAGTTCTTGAGCTTCTGCAGGCGTTTTCTTTATGTGAATGGATCCACCTGCAGAGTGGTCCAATGACATCTTTGATAGCTCAGACAGACCATCATAGAATATATCCAGGATGGTCCATTCTGAAAGCATGTCAGAAGGACACTTTTTGGTCAGTTCTTTGTATCTCTCCCAAGCTTCATAGAGGGACTCACCTTCCTTTTGTTTGAAGGTTTGAACATCCACTCTAAGCTTGCTAAGCTTTTGAGGAGGAAAGAACTTGGCTAAGAAAGCTGTGACCAGCTTATCCCAAGAGTTCAGGCTGTCCTTAGGCTGAGAGTCCAACCATATTCTAGCTCTGTCTCTTACAGCAAATGGGAAAAGCATAAGCCTGTAGACCTCGGGATCAACCTCATTGGTCTTAACAGTATCACACATCTGCAAGAATTCAGTTAAGAACTAAAAGGGATCTTCGGATGGAAGTCCATAAAACTTGCAATTCTGTTGCATCAGAGAAACTAATTGAGGTTTCAGCTTAAAATTGTTTGCTCCAATGGCAGGGATTGAGATGCTTCTTCCATGTAAATTGGAATTAGGTGCAGTAAAGTCACCAAGCATCTTCCTTGCATTGTTGTTATTTTCGGCCATGTCTCCTTCTTTTTCAAAAATTTTTGTCAGATTTTCTCCAGAGAGTTGTGCTTTAGCTTCCCTTAGCTTCCTCTTTAGAGTTCTTTCAGGTTCAGGATCGGCTTCAACAAGAATGTTCTTATCCTTGTTCCTGCTCATATGACAAAGAAGGAAATAACAAAGAAAATATGGAATCCTCTATGTCACAGTATAGAGATTCCTTTATGTGAGTAGAAGAAAAGAAATTCGAACACCAGGAGAAAGAGAGGGTTCGAATTTTTAGATGAAGAGAAGTGTTAGTAAATAAATAAAATAATTAGAAAGAGATGAGGGGGAGAGAATTTCGAAAATTAAATAAAAAGAAAAGAAAAAAATTTGGGTTTTTAATTAAAATTAAAATTAAAATTCGAAAATTAAAAAGAAAAATGAAATTAAATTAAATTTAAAACAATTAATTAATTAAAAAGGAATTTTTGAAAAAGAGGAAGGGATTTTCAAAAATTAGAGAGAGAGTTAGTTAGGTAGTTTGAAAAAGATATGATTAAAACAAAAAGATAGGATTACAAAAAAAAGGATTTGAAAATTAATTTTGAAAAGATAAGAAGTTAGAAAAGAAGTTAGAAAAGATTTTGAAATTAATTTTGAAAAAGATATGATTGAAACTTAATTTGAAAAAGATTTGAAAAAGAAATTTAAAAAGATTTGATTTTGAAATCAAAGTTGATTACTTGACTAACAAGAAACTAAAAAGATACGATTCTAGAGTTTAAAGGTTGAATCGTTCTTACTAGGCAAGTAACAAACTAAAAATTTTTTGAATCAATCATATTAATTGTTAGCATTAATTTCAAAATTATGAAATAAAAATAAGAAAAAGATTTTGAAAATAAATTTTGAAAATTTCGAAATTATGAAAGAAAAATGAAAAAGATTTGATTTTTGAAAAAGATAGAATTTTTAACTTGAAAATTTGATTTGACTCATAAGAAATAACAAGATTTTAAAAATTTTTGATAAAGTCAATTCAAATTTTCGAATTTGATGAGAAGAAAAAGGGAAAGATATTTTTTTGATTTTTTAAATTTTTAATGATGAAAGAGAAAAAAGGAAAAGATATCTTTTTGATGTTTTTCTCTCTTTTTTTTTTTCATTAAACAGCAAGAATGAAACAAAACATGAAGAATTAAGATCAAAACCAAAAATGCATGCAAAAATACTATGAATGTCAAGATGAACACCAAGAACACTTTGAAGATCAAGATGAACATCAAGACTTATTTTTGAAAATTTTCAAGAAAAGGAAAATATGCAAGACACCAAACTTAGAAATTTTCAAACTTTAGACACTAATAATTCAAGAATGCATATGAAAAACAAGAAAAGACACAAAACATTAAAATTTAAAGATCAAACAAGAAGACTTACCAAGAACAACTTGAAGATCATGAAGAACATATGCATGAGTTTTCGAAAAATGCAATAAAGAGATAAACATGCAATTGACACCAAACTTAAAACTTGACACAAGACTCAAACAAGAAACATAAAATTATTTTTGATTTTATGATTTTATTAATTTTTTTTGGTATTTTTCGAAAATTATTTTGAAAAAGAAAATAAGGATTTCAAAATTTTTAATAGGAATTCTAGGAATCTTGCAATGTTAGTCTAAATCTCCAGTTCAGGAATTAAACATGGCTTACTAGCCAGCCAAGCTTTCAATGAAAGCTCCGGTCCAAAACACTAGACATGGCCAATGGCCAGCCAAGCTTCAGCAGATACAAATCAGACATACAACAGCTGATACTTCATCCAACTTCATATGCTGATAAATGGAAGCCTCGGTCCAAATAAATTAGACATGGCTTTACAGCCAGCCAGGCTTCAACGTGCTCCATGAAACACTAGAATTCATTCTTAAAAATTTTTGAATAAAAATATATTTTTTTTATTTTTTCGAAAATAAGAATAATAAAAACAAAAAGGTTAAAATTAAAATAAAGTTACCTAATCTGAGCAACAAGATGAATCGTCAGTTGTCCAAACTCGAACAATCCCCGGCAACGGCACCAAAAACTTGATGCACAAAATCGTGATCGTTCATTCCCTGGCAACGGCACCAAAAACTTGGTACGCACAATTGTAATCTCAACTCTTTATCACAACTTCGCACAACTAACCAGCAAGTGCACTGGATCGTCCAAGTAATAAACCTTACGTGAGTAAGGGTCGATCCCACGGAGATTGTCGGCCTGAAGCAAGT
>NC_029785.2:102091478-102123546 GCF_000816755.2 Arachis ipaensis | reverse complement strand
ACTCGCGAGTTTGAAGCTCGTCACAGCCATCCCTTCCCAGATCCTACTCAGAATACCACAGACAAGGTTTAGACTTTCCGGATCTCAGGAATGGCCATCCACGGGTTCTAACTTATACCATGAAGATTCTAATATCTCAGACTCGGTCCCCTGTATTAGATATCCAAGAGATACCCATTCAATTTAAGGTAGAACGGAAGTGGTTGTCAGGCACGCGTTCATAAGTTGGGAATGATGATGATTGTCACGATCATTACATTCACATTGAAGTGCGAATGAATATCTTAGAAGCGGAATAAGTTTGTATTGAATAGAAAAACAGTAGTACTTTGCATTAATCCATGAGGAACAGCAGAGCTCCACACCTTAATCTATGGTGTGTAGAAACTCTACCGTTGAAAATACATAAGTGATGAAGGTCCAGGCATGGCCGAGAGGCCAGCCCCCAAACATATCTAAAGATAAAACTAAAGATGTAAATACAATAGTAAAAAGTCCTATTTATACTAAACTAGTTACTAGGGTTTACAGAGATAAGTAAATGATGCAGAAATCCACTTCCGAGGCCCACTTGGTGTGTGCCTGAGCTGAGCATTGAGCTTTACACGTGTAGAGGCTTCTTTTGGAGTTGAACGCCAGTTTGTAACCTGTTTCTGGCGTTTAACTCCACTTTGCAACCTGTTTCTGGCGTTTAATTCCAAAATGCAGCATGGACCTGGCGTTGAACACCATTTTGCGTCCTCTAAACTTGGGCAAAGTATGAACTATTATATATTGCTGGAAAGCCCTGGATATCTACTTTCCAACGCAATTGAGAGCGCGCCATTTGGAATTCTGTAGCTCCAGAAAATCCACTTTGAGTGCAGGGAAGTCAGAATCCAACAGCATCTGCAGTCCTTCTTCAACCTCTGAATCTGATTTTTGCTCAAGTCCCTCAATTTCAGCCAGAAAATACCTGAAATCACAGAAAAACACACAAACTCATAGTAAATTCCAGAAATGTGATTTTTATTTAAAAACTAATAAAAATATACTGAAAACTAACTAAATTATACTAAAAACTATGTAAAAACAATGCCAAAAAGCGTATAAATTATCCGCTCATCAGCAATCAAACCCATAAACCAGGAACCAAAGAGATACACACTCAATCTAAGGTAGAACAGAAGTGGTTGTCAGGCACGCGTTCATAGGTTGAGAATGGTGATGAGTGTCACGGATCATCACATTCATCATGTTGAAGTGCGAGTGAATATCTTAGAATAGAAACAAGCGTGATTGAATGGAAAACAGTAGTATTTGCATTAATCCATCGAGACACAGCAGAGCTCCTCACCCCCAACTATGGAGTTTAGAGACTCATGTCGTAGAAGATACAAAATTCAGATGTAAAAAATGTCATGAGGTACAAAATAAATCTCTAAAAGTAGTTTTTATACTCAACTAGTAACCTAGGTTTACAGAAAATGAGTAAGCTAAGATAGATAGTGCAGAAATCCACTTTTGGGGCCCACTTGGTGTGTGTTTGGACTGAGCACTGAAGCTTTCACGTGCATAGGCTATTCCTAGTGTTGAACTTCAGCTTTTGTGCCAGTTTGGGCGTTTAACTCCAACTTTTATGCCAGTTCTGGCGTTTAACGCAAGAAATGGGTAAGGAACTGGCGTTTAAACGCCAGTGTGCGCTACCAAATCTCGGGCCAAATATGAACTATTATATATTGCTGGAAAGCCCAGGATGTCTACTTTTCAACGTAATTGAGAACGTGCCAATTGGGCTTCTGTAGCTCCAGAAAATCTATTTCGAGTGTAGGAGGGTCAGAATCCAACAGCATCTGCAGTCCTTTTTCAGCCTCTGAATCAGATTTTTGCTCAGGTCCCTCAATTTCAGCCAGAATTTACCTGAAATTATAGAAAAATACACAAACTCATAGTAAAGTCCAAAAATGTGATTTTTGAATAAAAACTAATAAAAATATAACAAAAAGTGACTAAAACATACTAAAAACTATGTAAAAAACAATGTCAAAAAGGGTATAAATTATCCACTCATCAGATTTCAGAATTGATCTAAGTCTTCTTGAGCTTGATTTACTCTTCTGCACATTTATATTCTGCAACTTTACAATTGAGCTTGCTGCAAATCTGCAATTCTGTTCTTCTGCAATTTTACTTTTCCATTCACACTAAGCTTGATTTACATTTCCTGCATAATTTAATTCCTCTGCAATTACTCTAAGCTTTGATCTACTACTTTCATTTAACTTTTCAGCACCCAGCCCCCTTTACATTTTACTGCAATTTACTTTTCTTGCTCTCTAAGCTTTTGTCCAATCTACATTCTGCTGATTTACACTTGATGTAGTTTACATTTCTTGTTCTTCAAGGTTCTGTCAATTTACTTCCTGATCTGCTACAATTTTACTTTCCTTGTCATTTAAGCTTCATCTAATTTACATTCTGCTCTTTATTTTCACTGCAATTTACTTTCTGCATTTTTAAATTCCTAGCAATTTCCTTTCTGTTGGTTACATTTCACTTAATTCACCAATGTTAGCTTGACTAAACTAATCACCCACTAAAGTTGCTTGATCCATCAATCCCTGTGGGATCGACCTCACTCTAAGTGAGTTTTACTACTTAATGCGACCCGGTACACTTGCCGGTGAGTTTTGATGTGGAATCTGATTTCCACCCATCAAGTTCTTGGCGCCGTTGCCGGGGATTGATTTAGATCAACAATGATTAAGTGGGTGAGAAGTCTAGATTAAGCATTTTCTTTGTTTTTGTTCTCTGTTTTAAGTTGATAGCAAGGTGTTTGAGTTATTGCCTCACTAAGAAATTCTTCTCTGTGACATGAATTTCAATTTTTAATGGTGTTGTGTTTTACAAAATTAAATGGAGTTCAACTCATCTTGTGATCAAACAAATTTTGTGGGATATTACCCACCATCACCAATTTCTAATGATGGCTGGGAATATCACCAACAAATTACAAATCCTGAGCACTCCAATCCATGGAGATATGTCTCAGAACCACAAGATGAGCAAGAGAATCATATGGGATATTTTTCACCACCACAAAAAGATGCAAGTTATTATTCTAATGGTGGTTGGGAGTATCAACAAGAATTGAAAGAGTATGAACACCTCCCAGAATCACAAGATGACTTGTATTGCTCTAACAACTACTCATATTGTGGCTGGAAAAGTCAAAATCAAAGGAATCTTGATGATCCATACTTTGTTCATCAAGAAACATCATCACTTGAGTGTGCTTTCAATAAATTCATGCAAAATTATCCTTCAATGCCACAAAATGATCCATACTGTGATGAATTCTACAATGATTCACATTGTGGATGGGAGGACCAAAACCAGAAAGCATATGACAGTCCATATTCCACTTATCAAGAGCCATCATCACTTGAGCAAGCCTTTAATTCATTTATGCAAATTTGTCCAACCTCACCTCCCAGTTCCTCATTTAAAAATTCTTCATCACTTGATTATAACTCATCTCAAAGTTCCCTCCAAGATCCATATAATTCATTCCACCAACCACAAAACTTATTCCACAATCCACAAGATTCACTCCATACCACTCAAAACAACCTAACCATAACACATCCATATCCACAAAGTTTCTCTCAACTTTCATCTTTTGAGCTAGCATCTGAGGATCCCCTTCAAAAGTCCAGGAAATTGTTGAAAAGGCAAGAACAACTCCTGGAAGAACAAAAATAATTCCGGACAGAGCAAGAGATCCTCTTCAAGAAGATGGATGGGCACTTAGAGCAAATGAGGAAACACTCAGAACTGCTAAGCAAGGAAGATGAAGACCAATTGTTGGATGTAAAGGAGGAAATGGAAGAACAAGAAGAAGAGGTCTCTGTGTCAAGTGAATTTTCAGTAAAGAAAGAAGAGGTAGTGGAGGTAATTGAACCTGAGGTTGCATATCTACAAAAGCCACTTGAGATGACAAGGGAACATGAAGACTCACAACCCTCACAAACTTTCCTGAACCAAAATATCTCAGCACTTGAATCCATAATTGAAAGATATGAAGAGGAGATGAAGAAATCTTGGGAAGAACAACAAGCCTCCTCCATGAAAGAGCTATTAAGTCAAATGTTATGTGCAAAGGATGAAGTGGAAGATCAAGAAAATGAGGAAGACAATCAAGGAAGTCCAAACTCAAGTGAAGTAGAAAGTTGCATAGAAGAAGAGCTCATTGAACCACCAACTCAAAAGGCTTTTGATGAAGATAATGCTCCAACCATCACACAACCACCAAGCACTGATAACCAAGAAGTGAAGGCAACTAACAAGAGCACCAATTCCACCCCTGATCTAGCAAGCAAGCTCAATCAAGCCATTAACAAAAGAAAGCTTGCTGAGGAGAGACCAAGACAGGGGGCAATAGCTGAATCTTCTCCCCCCTTGAGGTCATTCCTCTTAACAAACTGGAAGAAGAGGAAGAAAGTGACGAACAACATGTCAAGCTAGTGACACTAAAAGAGCGCTTGTTGGGAGGCAGCCCAACCGTAGGTAATATTTCATTTCTTTGCTTTGTTTACTCTCTATGTCTGCTTTGTTTATTTTCTTTCTCTATTTTGTTTAAATTTCAATAAATTGGCATATGATTACATTCTAAGTTTGGTGTTGCCATGCAACAATTTTTTTTCAATCCCTCCGGATGATTGCATCAATTCTAATTGAGAGTGTCACACTAAGATTCTAAGTTTGGTGTGTGACGAACGGGTTCTTGCTAGTAAAGAATTTTATAAAAAATAATCGCGTTGTAAGTATAGTTTCTAAACCAACAGAGAATCCTTTCGTACAAAAGTTTGGTTGTCACAAGTAACAAAACCCAATAAAATTTATAACCGAAGTATTTAAACCTCGGGTCGTCTTCTCAAGGAATTGCAGGGAAGTATGATTTATTATTGGTTATGGAAAAAGGTGTGTTTTTGGGTTTTTTGAATTAAAGACCAAGTAAATTAAATGACAAGAAAAATAAATTAATAATTATGAAAGCTCTTGGCAAGGTATAAGAACTGAAAATCTCATCCTAGTTATCCTTATCAGGTGTGATGAGAATTGTTTATCGCTCCCACTTAGTTAACCCTTACTAAATAAAGGAAAGTCAAGTGGACCAATCAATTTGATCCTCAAGTCCTAGTCAACTCCTGTGGAAAGACTAGCTTTAGAGCGATCTAAATCAATCAGCGAGAATTCCAATTTTCAATCAACTGCTGAGTCTGATAACTCAAGTGTTACCAATTACTTAACCAAAGCAAAAAGGAGAAAAATCCAAATTATTTATATCATAAATAGAAGAAAGCAATCATCAATCTGAAATACCTCAATGTGTATTAATTAAGAAAATCCTAACATGAAGTTCATAAGCCAAATTGAAAAGATAACTAACAATTAAAGTAATACAATAAATAAAAGTAAAAAATAAATTAAAGGAACATTGAACCTGGAATGAAGAGAAGTAGCCTTATCATAATAGAAATCCTAAATCCTAATCATAATCCTAAATCCTAAAAGAGAGGAGAGAGCCTCTCTCTCTAAAAGCTACATCTAAAACCTAAAATTATGAATAATAAATATTGTATTATGTTCTCTTTTTGAATGGATTGATTCTCCCACTTTATAGCCTCTAATATGTGTTTTCTGGGCCGAGAACTGGGCCAGAAATAGGCCAGAAATTGCTGATTACGAATTCTGTCACGCTGATTTTCGCTGATGCGACGCGTGCGCGTGAAGCACGCGTCCGCGTCATCTATTCTCAGAACAACTATAGCAAATTATACATCATTTTGAAGCCCCAGATGTTAGCTTTCCAACGCAACTAGAACCACTTCATTTGGATTTTTGTAGCTCATGTTTTGACCGTTTGAGTGCGAAGAGGTCAGGCTGGACAACTTAGCAATTTCTTCAACTTCTTGTATTCCTTCCACTTTTGCATGCTTCCTTTCCATCCTCTGAACCATTCCTATCTTATAAAGCTTGAAATCACTTAACACACATATCAAGGCATCAAATGGTGATAAGAGAGAATTAATTTTTTTTGTTAATTTAAAGGCTTGAGAAGCAAGTTTCCAATTATAGAACAAAATTAGGAAGGAAAATATAAAACCATGCAATTTATTTGAATAAGTGAGTAAAGAGTTGATGAAAACTACTCAAATTAGCACAAGATAAACCATAAAATAGTGGTTTATCAACCTCCCCACACTTAAACATTAGCATGTTCTCATGCTAAGCTCAAGAGAAACTATAAGAGTGAAGAGGAATGGTAGAATGTATGAATTGCAACCTATCTATATGAATGCAACTAAATGCAAAATGTTTTTACCTACTTGGTTTAAAAGTAAATAAATTCTCCAAGAATAAATATGAACTGGCTTTCACTAATTCAAATCATAAAAATGAAGTACATATAGACTTGCAAGAAGAAGATAGCTCATGAAAGCCGGGAACAAGGAATCGAGCATCGAACCCTCACCGGAAGTGTATACACTCTAATCACTCAAGTGTTTAAGGTTCGACTCTCTCAATTCTCTACTAACCTTGCTTTCTAAGGCTTGCTCTTCTTCTACCAACCAACACTAATTTGATGCACAAATACACATATCAAGAGATCTTTTAAGGGTTATAATGGGGTTAGGGTCAAAGTAGGATTGTATTTGGCTAAGTGGACTAAAATCTGAGTCCTTAATTAACTTAAACTTTCCACCTAACTTAGGACAATCCATGTAATCATAATATAACATCTAACTATCCATTAACCATGTTTTTCACATATTCATGCATCCTAATTTCAAGTACAGTACATATGCATTGCTTTCACCACTTACTTTGGGACATTTTGTCCCCTTTTACTTATTTGCTCTTTTTTTTTCTTTTTCTCTTTTTCTTCTTTTTTTTTGTTTTTATTTTATTTTATTTTATTTTATTTTTTCTAATTTTCTCAATGCATATGATTAAATTATTGAATGCATGAACATGTCCTAAACATTTCTTTCACATTTTCAGAAAATTCTAATATACTCAATTCTCAAACCAAATGTTTCCAAACCGAATTTTCCCACACTTAAATCATAAGCACTCTCACTAGTCTAAGCTAACCAAGGATTCAAAATAAGGACATTATTATTTTTCGCTTAGAGTTAATGATGTGCTAAAGTAAAGAATAAAGGGGTAAAATAGGCTCAAATTGGTTTGCAAAGGATAATGAAAGATTAAGGCTATATGGGTATGTAAGCTCAGTGAAACAAAGGCCTCAATCATATAAGTGCATGCATACATCAAACAATGGAAATATAGAATTAAGCAAGACAAAGATCACAATTTTAGAGAGAAAAACACATCAAAAATAAAATATTGGTTGATAAAATGCAACCAATCAAATAGGCTCAAAATCTCACTGGTTTTGTGTGTTCGAGCTCTAAACCATGTTCCAGTATAATATTCCTTCAAACAAGTTTATCAAAAAGTTTTTAATTTAAATTAGTGAAATATTATAAAATAATTTCTTGGAAAAGAATTCATCACTTCAACCAAGCAGTGGTAGAATATGCATAAAATCAAACAAATATGCAATCAAACATGCAAATGCAACAATGAACAAACAAAGAAAATAAAACATTGGTGTTTGAGAAGGAAATAACTAACCCACGGAGTCGGTATCGACCTCCCCACACTTAAAGATTGCACTATCCTCAGTGCATGCTGAGATGTGCAAGTGGACGGGTTGCTCCAACTGACGTTTTTCTCCATAGATTGTGCAGATGGACTTGTCTATTGCCCCATGTAAAAGTTTTCTGTTTTCCTTCCTCAGTGGCCATCCTGAAAGAAGAGGAAAAAGAAGAAAAGTAACCCAGAAATAAAGATAAGAGAACAAAAAAAATATGGTTGGGTTAATGCCAAATAATGAGGGTCTCCATTACATGGTAGCTACAACATGCAAGTGAGAAGACAGTAGAAGCAAACGACATATCAGTAATGTAAAAATTGCAGCAATGGGAAAAAGGCAGTATAAATTCATGTCAATGCAAAAGGAGCACAGGTATCATAAAAATTGGCATTTGACAAATAAATAAAATCACCCAATCAATGTAAAATAAGTCACTAAGCACCAAAATAATACCAGAAAAGACATAACAGTTGAATAAGAAAATTTAACACCAATGGAAAAAGAATAACTTTAGAAAAGAAAATAAAAATATGCACAAAATTAAAATACAGTGAATGAAAGTATGCAAATGCAATAGGAAAAATAGAATGAAAGAGAATAATGATGAGAAGGTAAACAAATGAAGAAAAAGAAAGTAAGAAAGGAGGAAGAAAGAATAAGAAAAGATAGAAGAAATAAGAAAGAATGATAATAGAAAGATAAGTAGGATTGGAGAAGAAAAGATAGGAATTCTGGCGCTGATCTGGATAATCTGTGCGTCGCATGCGACGCAGACACTTGGAGCACGCGATCACGTGGTGTGTGATAAGTTCAGGTGATGCGGATGCGTGGGTCACACGATCGTGTAACCTGATTTGTACTATTGGCGCGAGTGCAGCCGTGCGTTCGCGCAACTCTCTGTTTTAAATGCATTTTGCCAAAATTTAGGGTGACGTGATCGCCTGAATGGCCATATTTTGAAAATGATGCGGATGCGTGGGGCACGTGTTCACATGATAGGGCTTGTGCTTCCAGCACGAATTCAGCCAGCTCCATCATAACTCTCTGCCATACACCTCTTTACGTCGATTTTGTAGAGCCACGCGGTCGCGTGGGTGACACGGTCGCGTGGGAAGGCTATTTTTCAACATGACGCAGACGCGTCAGTGATGCGGTCGCGTGGGCATATTTATGCCTAAGGCACGCCTCCAGCCACGCTTTCGCGTGACTTTCTGTTCAATTTTCTTTTCTTCCGAATGCACCTATGACGCGGACGTGTCACATGCATTTTTTTTATGCAGTATGCAAATGCAAATGCAGGCTATATGCAGCTATATGCAGAGATTATGAGAAGAGTCATTAACAAAAAAAAAATAAAAATAGAATGAAGTAACATAAAACTAAGACTGAAACTGAACGATCATACCATGGTGGGTTGTCTCCCACCTAGCACTTTTAGTTAAAGTTCTTAAGTTGGACATTTGGTGAGCTCCTTGTCATGGTAGCTTGTGCTTGAACTCGTCTTGAAACTTCCACTAATGCTTGGACTTCCAAAAAGCTCTATCAATACCAAGTAAATTTCTCAAGCTTTGATGGAGTTCTTCACAAGCTTTGAGCTCCCAAATTTGATCCTTATATATTCCTGGATCCCAAATCTTGTTTCTGCACCCATCTTCAAGTGGAACATGATGATTCCATCCAGGTGGTAAGCAATCTGAATTCTCACTAAGGCATCCAAACAGCCTCCTAGACCCATTCACTTTGGTTCTATACCAATCCTTGCACTTCAACTTGGAGCATACAACTATATTGAACCTTGCATGACAACTCCAACCACTAACCATCTTCCTCTTACTCTTAACGCCACAAAGAGCTCTAAGCTGACCATCTGTCTCAAGTAAACCATATTCAAGTGGGAAAGTAAAGGTCAAGGATAAGAATTTTACCCACTTGAATGTTGTATTGGATGGTAATGGCTTTGGGGGAGAGGTCCCCAACAACTTTGGCAAGGTGATTTCAAGCTCCATTCCCTTGTGCTCTCCCTTGGCAAGTTCTACCTCTTTGCAAGCTTCTTCAATTCCAACCTCTTCCTCTTGGTAGCTTTCTTCCAAATCAAACTCTTCTTTATGGCTTACCAAGGGCATGGGAATTTGTGCTTCCTCTTCTTTAATCTCCATCTCTTGATCAACCTCTGCAAAGTCTTCAACCATGATATACCTTGGAGGTTGTACACCCTCTTCAACATCAAATTCAGACGTCTTGGAAGGAGGTTCTATGACTGGACTTTCCCATGGAGGTTCAGCATCTCTTAAGTCTTCAACCTCTTCTTCCTCTTTAATAATTGCTGCTTTGTCCAGTTGTTTTAGTATAAAATCGTACTCATTCTTGATGATTTTCTTTCCATGAAAACTCCCTTCAACTACTCCTTCATCTGCAAGGGTCTCTCATATCTCCACATTTTGGGCCTCCTCTTGCTCTAAGACAAAATCAGACTCCTCCTTGATGTCTTCCTTCACTAATTCTTCCACCACTTCTTCGACTTCAAGGGTCTCTACTACCTCCATCTGTAGGGCCTCCTCTAGCTTCTTATGAAGTATGGATTCGCGAAGATGATTCATTCTTTCTTGTTCCATATCAATAGTATAACTGGGATCATCTTGCTCTTGGATTGATGGATGTGGGTGCTCTTCCATGGAGGGTGGTGATGGGATGGGAAGATTATTATGTGGTTGAAAAGGAAGCGCACTAAAGCTTGAGGGTTGAATATTGGAGGTAGAGGGTTGGTCCATGCGGGATATAAGTGCTTGAAGAGTAGAGGTGAGACTAGTGATAGAGGCAAGTGTGGTATGAAGCTCTGTTTTCCCTTGGTGAATAACACCAATGGTATTGTCATCCAGTGAAGGTTGAGGTGGATATGGGTTAGGGTCATATGGAGGTGAATGGTATAAAGAGGCTTGTGAGTATGGTGGTTCAAAGGTGTGTTGGGGAGGTGGTTCATAAGCATATGATGGGGCTTGTTGATAACTACAAGGGGGTCCACCATATCTATCATCTTGGTATGCACCTCGAAATGGCTCTTGACCATAGTAATTTGGTGGATGTTGGTTGTCACGAAGGGGTCCACCATATCTAATGTCTGGGCATGCATTGTAGGATGGTCATTGTCCTTGGTATCTTGGAAGGTGTTGTTGTCGAAAGGGTTGATCAGATCCTCGTGGCTCCTTCCAACTTTGATTGTTCTGACCTTGATGCATGTTCCTGTTATAGCTTCCATTCCTTCCAACAATATTAGAACCAAACTTGAAACCAGAGGTGTGAGAATTCATAGTAGCAAAAGAAAATAAAAACAAAAACTAATAAAAAAATTAATGAAAATAAACTCCTAAAACTAGAAATACTGACAACAATATAAGATAAAGATTTGGAAAAAGGTTTAAATTTTGAAAAGGTTTAATTTTTAAAATTTTAAATTTAAATTTTTCAAATTTGAATTTTGAATTTTGGAATTTAAATATTGAAATTTGAAATTTGATTTTGAAATAAGATAGATAAGATTTTGAAAAAGATTTGAATTTTGAAATTTAAAACTAAGATAAGATAAGATAAAAATTTTAAAATAAAAACCTGAATTTTTTTGTTTTTTTGTAATTTTCGAAAAAATCAATTAAAATAAAGAAAAAATATATTTTTGAATTTAATGAGGAAAGAGAAAAACAATAAAATGACACCAAACTTAAAATTTTTAGATCAAAACGAAGAAAACAACCAAGAACAACTTGAAGGTCAAGATGAACACGAAGAACAACTTGAAAATCAAGAAAGAACAAGGAACATTATTTTCGAAAATTTTAATAACTAGATAAAAACCAATAACCTCTTAATTTACGAAAAATAAAAAATAAAAATAAAAATAAAAACAAATAAACAAGCAAAAAGCAAATATTTACAATAACCAATAATAAGGCACATGTTTGCAATTCCCCGGCAACGGCACTATTTTGACAAACAGGTTCTTGCTAGTAAAGAATTTTATAAAAAATAATCGCGTTGTAAGTATAGTATCTAAACCAACAGAGAATCCTTTCGTACAAAAGTTTGGTTGTCACAAGTAACAAAACCCAATAAAATTTATAACCGAAGTATTTAAACCACGGGTCGTCTTCTCAAGGAATTGCAGGGAAGTATGATTTATTATTGGTTATGGAAAAATGCGTGTTTTTGGGTTTTTTGAATAAAAGAACAAGTACTATAAATGACAAGAAAAATAAATTAATAATTATGAAAGCTCTTGGTAAGGTATAAGAACTGGAAATCCCATCCTAGTTATCCTTATCAAGTGTGATGAGAATTGTTTATCGCTCCCACTTAGTTAACCCTTACTAAATAAAGGAAAGTCAAGTGGACCAATCAATTTGATCCTCAAGTCCTAGTCAACTCCTGTGGAAAGGCTAGCTTTAGAGCGATCCAAATCAATCAGTGAGAATTCCAATTTTCAATCAACTGCTGAGTCTGATAACTCAAGTGTTACCAATTACTTAACCAAAGCTAAAGGGAGAAAATCCAAATTATTTATATCATAAATAGAAGAAATCAATCATCAATCTGAAATACATCAATGTGTATTAATTAAGAAAATCCTAACATGAAGTTCATAAGCCAAATTGAAAAGATAAATAACAATTAAAGTAATAGAATAAATAAAAGTAGAAAATAAATTAAAAGAACATTGAACCTGGAATGAAGAGAAGTAGCCTAATCATAATAGAAATCCTAAATCCTAATCCTAATCCTAAATCCTAAGAGAGAGGAGAGAGCCTCTCTCTCTAAAAGCTACATCTAAAATCTAAAATTATGAATAATGAATGTTGTATTATGTTCTCTTTTTGAATGGATTGATTCCCCAACTTTATAGCCTCTAATATGTGTTTTCTGGGCTGAGAACTGGGCCAGAAACAGCCCAGAAATCGCTGATTACGAATTCTGTCTCGCTGATGTGACACGTGCGCGTGATGCACACGTCCGTGTCATCTATCCTCAAAGCAACTCTAGCAAATTATATATCATTTTGAAGCCCCAGATGTTAGCTTTTCAACGCAACTAGAATCGCCTCATTTAGACCTCTGTAGCTCAAGTTATGATCGTTTGAGTGCGAAGAGGTCAGGCTGGACAACTTAGCAATTTCTTCAACTTCTTGTATTCCTTCCACTTTTGCATGCTTCCTTTCCATCCTCTAAACTAGTCCTGTCTTAGAAAGCCTGAAATCACTTAACACACATATCAAAGCATCGAATAGTGATAAGAGGGAATTAATTTTTGGTAATTTAAAGGCTTGGGAAGCAAGTTTCCAATTATAGAACAAAATTAGGAAGAAAATATAAAACCATGTAATTTATATGAATAAGTGAGTAAAGAGTTGATGAAAACCACTCAAATTAGCACGAGATAAACCATAAAATAGTGGTTTATTAGTGTGCCACGTATTTTCTATGCAATTCATTCAGCAACACCACTTGTCTGCATAATCATAATGCCCTTTGCAATGTTATTTTTCTTTTAGTTAGACAATTTTAGTTTTCTCTTTATGATTAGTCATTTTCTTTTTTTTAATGCTTTCCTTTATTAACTGTTTTTGTTAATACATCACCAAGAGATCCTTATTCATGACATATTCTTAGCTTGGAGATTGTACTTAACATATAACATTTTCATTTAGTTTTAGTTCAAATAAATGGACATGTGATTGCATTCTAAGTTTGGTGTTGCTACGCAACAAAATTTGCTTCCAATCCTTATTGGATACTTGCATCAATTCCAAGTGAGAGTGTCACACTAAGTTTGGTGTGCCACTCATTCTTTATGCAATGTATCATTCACACCCTCTTATTTTTACAATCACAATGTCTCTGTATCTTGTCCCCTTTAAAAGTCCAGGAAATTGTTGGAAAGGCAAGAACAACTCCTCGAAGAACAAAAAGAATTTTGGACAGAGCAAGAGATCCTCTTCAAGAGGATGGATGGGCACTTAGAGAAAATGAGAAAACACTCAGAACTGCTAAGCAAGGAAGATGAAGACCAATTGTTGGATGTAAAGGAGGAAATGGAAGAACAAGAAGAAGAAGTCTCTGTGTCAAGTGAATTTTCAGTAAAGAAAGAAGAGGTAGTGGAGGTAATTGAACCTGAGGTTGTATATCTACAAAAGCCACTTGAGATAACAAGGGAACATGAAAACTCACAACCCTCACAAACTTTCCTGAACCAAAACGTCTCAGCACTTGAATCCATGATTGAAAGATATGAAGAGGAGATGAAGAAATCTTGGGAAGAACAACAAGCCTCCTCCATGAAAGAGCTATTAAGTCAAATGTTGAGTGCAAAGGATGAAGTGGAAGAGCAAGAAAATGAGGAAGACAATCAAGGAAGTCCAAACTCAAGTGAAGCAGAAAGTTGCATAGAAGAAGAGCTCATTAAACCACCAACTCAAAAGGCTTTTGATGAAGATAATGCTCCAACCATCACACAACCACCAAGCACTGATAACCAAGAAGTGAAGGCAACTAACAAGAGCACCAATTCTACCCCTAATCTAGCAAGCAAGCTCAATCAAGCCATTAACAAAAAAAAGCTTGCTTAGGAGAGACCAAGACAGGGGGCAATAGCTGAATCTTCTCCCCCCTTGAGGTCATTCCTCTTAACAAACTGGAAGAAGAGGAAGAGAGTGACGAACAACATGTCAAGCTAATGACACTAAAAGCGTGCAATGACACTAAAAGCGTGCTTGTTGGGAGGCAACCCAACCGTAAGTAACATTTCATTTCTTTGCTTTGTTTACTCTCTATGTCTGCTTTGTTTATTTTCTTTCTCTGTTTTGTTTAAATTTCAATAAATTGGCATATGATTACATTCTAAGTTTGGTGTTGCCATACAACAATTTGTTTTCAATCCCTCTGGATGATTGCATCAATTCTAATTGAGAGTGTCACACTAAGATTCTAAGTTTGGTGTGCCACTTATTTTCTATGCAATTCATTCAGCAACACCACTTGTCTGCATAATCATAATGCCCTTTGCAGTGTTATTTTTTTTAGTTAGACAGTTTTAGTTTTCTCTTTATGATTAGTCATTTCCTTGTTTTTAGTTCTTTCCTTTATTAAATGTTTTTGTTAATACATCACCAAGAGATCCTTATTCATGACATATTCTTGGCTTGGTGATTGCACTTAATGATGAGCAGATAATTTATACGCTTTTTGGCATTATTTTTAGTATGCTTTTAGTATGTTTTAGTTAGTTTTTATTATATTTTTAGTAGTTTTTAAATAAAAATCATATTTCTGGACTTTACTATGAGTTTGTGTGTTTTTCTGTGATTTTAGGTATTTTCTGGCTGAAATTGAGGGACCTGAGCAAAAATCTAATTCAGAGGCTGAAAAAGGACTACAGATGCTGTTGGATTCTGATCTCCCTGCACTCGAAGTGGATTTTCTGGAGCTTCAGAAGCCCAATTGGCGCTCTCTCAATTGCGTTGGAAAGTAGACATCCTGGGCTTTCCAGAAATATATAATAGTTTATACTTTGCCCAGGTTTTGATGGCCCAAACCGGCGTTCTAAGTCAGCATAGAAATTCTGGCGTCAAAACGCCAGAACTGGCATAAAAGCTGGAGTTAAACGCCCAAACTGGCACAAAAGCTGGCGTTTAACTCCAAGAAAAGTCTCTACACGTGAAAGCTTCAATACTCAGCCCAAGCACACACCAAGTGGGCCCAGAAGTGGATTCTGCATCATTTACTTATTTCTGTAAACCCTAGGTTACTAGTTTTCTACAAATAGGACCTTTTGCTATTGTATTTTACACACTTGATCATACTTTTCATCTTGGAACTTGTATGTTCACGCTTTGGGAGGCTGGCCATTCGGCCATGCCTAGACCTTTTGTTCTTATGTATTTTCAATGGTAGAGTTTCTACACACCATAGATTAAGGTGTGGAGCTCTGTTGTTCCTCATGAATTAATGCAAAGTACTATTGTTTTTCTATTCAACTCAAGTCTATTTATTCTCCAAGATATTCATTCGTACTTAAAAACATGATGAATGTGATGATTATGTGACACTCATTACCATTCTCACCTATGAACGCATGCCTGACAACCACTTTCGTTCTACATGCAAACAAGCTTGAATGTGTATCTCTTGGGTTTCTAATCTAAGATTAGAACCTTCGTGGTATAGGCTAGAATTATTGGCGGCCATTCCTGAGATCCGAAAAGTCTAAACCTTGTCTGTGGTATTCCGAGTAGGATTTGGGAAGGGATAACTGTGACGAGTTTCAAACTCGCTAGTGTTGGGCGTAGTGACAGACGCAAAAAGGATCAATGGATCCTATTCCAACATGATCGAGAACCGACAGATGACTAGCCGTGTGGTGACAGCGCTTTTGGAATATTTTCACTGAGAGGACGGGAAGTAGCCATTGACAACGGTGATGCCCAACATAAAGCTTGCCATGGAAAGGAGTATGAATGATTGGAAGAAGGCAATAGGAAAGCAGAGGTTCAGAAGGAACAAAGCATCTTCATACGCTTATCTGAAATTCCTACCAATGAATTACATAAATATCTCTATCTTTATTTTATGTTTTATTCATCTTTTAATTATCAATTCTCCATAACCATTTGAATCCACCTAACTGAGATTTACAAGATGACTATAGCTTGCTTCAAGCCGACAATCTCCGTGGGATCGACCCTTACTCACGTAAGGTTTATTACTTGGACGACCCAGTGCACTTGCTGGTTAGTTGTGCATAGTTGTGACAAGGAGTTGAGATTACAATTGTGCGTACCAAGCTGTTGGCACCATTGATGATCACAATTTTGTGCACCACTTAACATATAACAGTTTCATTTAGTTTTAGTTCAAATAAATGGACATGTGATTGCATTCTCAGTTGGTGTTGCTATGCAACAAAATTTGCTTCCAATTCTTATTGGATACTTGCATCAATTCTAAGTAAGAGTGTCACACTAAGTTTGGTGTGCCACTCATTCTTTATGCAATGTATCATGCACACCCTCTTATTTTTGCAATCACAATGTCTCTGTCTCTTGTGCCTTGATTGTTATCCTTAACTTTGCTTGCTTAAAACACATGTACTGCTAACATTTCATTGTGTAAGACATTCATGATCTATCTTAGCCCCATAGCTATTGTTCTAATTGTTGCTTGAGGATGAGCAAGCATTCTGAGGGAAAAGGAAGAATAAGAGAAAAAGGACAACAACAAGAAAGATAGACCATAAGGTGGTAACGCTCCTTTCTCCTCCTAATTACTTCCAGCACTGTAAATTGCATGAGTGTTTTTATCTTCTCTGTATACATGTGTGTTATGAATAAGCATAGCCTGAATCTTGATTTGTAACATGTAGATATGACATTATGACTACCAACTTGAGTTTTGTGAATTCAAAAGCAATAAAGTATCATGATCATAAACAAACAAGGTTATTAAAGAAGAATTTAGCATGTGCATACAAGTATTGGAAGGCTAGTATGATTAATTGTTGCTCAATTGCATTAGATTTTATTTAATTGAAGTTTTCATCTAGAACATTTTGTGAAATCTTTGGAAATCATGAAAACCTTGAAGAAGCAATTGCAAATTAAGGCAAGAAAAGAAAAAGGGGAAGAATGAGAAAGCTGAAGGCTCTGAGTACCAAAGACAATTCAATTGTTAAGTACTTGTGGTGTTTATGTATCAAGCAAAAAGCTTGAAAACAAAACACTTAAAGTCAAGGTTAGGCTCAAGTGCAAAAGTACTCCCTCAAAGCTCAAGGTTCTGAGCATCAATGATTAAAGAGTCAAGAAAAGAAACAAATGAGCTTAATGAAGTCCTCTAAATCAATGCTTGTGGTGCTTATGTATCAAGTGGTAATACTTGAAAACAAAGCATTTAGAATCGTAGCTTTGTTATCAACTCATGGGGTAAAATACCCAAAAGGAGAAGCTAATAAAAAAATCAAAAGCTTATTTCAAGGAAAAAACATAATAAAAAGATTTCATAAAATGAGCTAGATAGAAGAATCAATCATTTACATTTCTTTTGTGATTGTAGCATGCATAAAAAAACTAGCCAACCATGAACATTGAGTTGCTATTCTTCTTACCTTGGATTGTCAATCTTTATTGCATGATTTTTTTCTTGCTTGGGGACAAGCAAGGTTTAAGTTTGGTGTTGTAATGACATGTCATCATGTCATATTTTTCTATGCTTTTTCGTACAAGAAATTGATAATTAGTGCTTAAATATTGCATTCTTTTATGCTTAAATGTATATTTCTTTGATCTTTTGATTTTATAAACTTTGTAGGAAATAAGAAGAAAAAGAAGCAAAAAAAGCACAAAATGAGCTAAAAAGAAGAAAAGAAGAATTTTGGGCACACTTTGAAGATTGAGCATACTTTGGATCTTAGGCCATGCTTTTAAAGCGTCGCCCATAAAAATAAAGCGTGGCGCTCAACCATGAAGGAGCACAAGGCCAGCGCTCAACCAAGGGAGCGCTCAACCAAAGGAGCACTCAACCAAGGGAGCGCTCAACAAAGGCCAAGACAAGGAGCACAAAGGCCAAGACAAGGAGCGCTCAAAGAAGTGAGCACTATGCTCACTAGAGTGAGCATTTTTGTGCTCTTCAACCAAGGAAGCAAGGCGCGCGCAAGGAAAGCAAGGCACATCAAAGGCTGGTGCTCAATTAAGTGAGCGCTACGCTCAATAAAGTGAGCATTTTCGGGCTTTTCTTTAAGCCTTGTGACAACATGACCATGCCTTCTTCAAAGGGCTATAACTTGAGCTACAGATGTCCAATTGATGCACTTCTAGTTGCGTTGGAAAGCTGATATTCAGAGCTTTCCAACGATATATAGAAATATATATTTGGCATGAAATTAAAGCACAAGTGATAGGAATCTTTAAGGCCCAAGAAAATACTCAACCAAGGGAGCAAACGCTCATACCAAGGTTCGAAGGGGGAACCAAGGCAGCGTGCAACAAAACATTGAAGCAACAAGGAGTAGCGCTCACAATTTAAGCGTAGCGCTCACTTATTGAGCACTAGGGACATTGCTAAGCAACAAGGCGCACCAAAAATTGGCCCAAGGATAGGGAGCGTTATGCTCACAAAACCAAACGGAGCGCTCCACTGGAGCATGCCTCCAACCAAAATTCAACCAAATGCACCCTAACCCATGCCACTTGAACCAAAGCCATCCGGATTCACTCTTCTTCAAATCCAAAGCAAGCAAAGCCCATTAACATGACTCAAAGGCACACAGAGAAGCTAGATTAGGAATTTCATTTGTAATTTGTTTTCAATTTCAATTTCATTTCATTGTGTAGGCTGGCTCTGCTAGAGAGCAATAGGAGTAGGATTAGAATAAAGAGCTCTTTGTTTAAATTTTCCTTTTTGAACTTGAGAATTAAAATTCAGATCTGGGTTTTCTTTCCTTTCTGTTTCAATTTCCTTCCTCTGCAATTTCCTTTCTGTTTTGATCGAGAAAGCAATTGATGTCGTGGCTTTCTTTCTGTTTTTGCTATTTCATTGAAATTGTTAATTTCTCTTTGAGATTTCAGAATTGATCGAAGTCTTCTTGAGCTTGATTTACTCTTCTGCACATTTACATTCTGCAACTTTACAATTGAGCTTGCTACAAATCTGCAATTCTGTTCTTCTGCAATTTCACTTTTCCATTCACACTAAGCTTGATTTACATTTCCTGCATAATTTAATTCCTCTGCAATTACTCTAAGCTTTGATCTACTGCTTTCATTTAACTTTTCAGCACCCAGCCCCCTTTACATTTTGCTGCAATTTACTTTTCTTGCTCTCTAAGCTTTTGTCCAATCTACATTCTGCTGATTTACACTTGATGTAATTTATATTTCTTGTTCTTCAAGGTTCTGTCAATTTACTTCCTGCAAGTGAGATATGCTACAATTTTACTTTCCTTGTCATTTAAGCTTCATCTAATTTACATTCTGCTCTTTACTTTCACTGTAATTTACTTTCTGCATTTTTAAATTCCTAGCAATTTCCTTTCTGTTGGTTACATTTCACTTAATTCACCAATGTTAGCTTGACTAAACTAATCACCCACTAAAGTTGCTTGATCCATCAATCCCTGTGGGATCGACCTCACTCTAAGTGAGTTTTACTACTTGATGCGA
The DNA here is from genome assembly GCF_000816755.2 of Arachis ipaensis. Lineage (NCBI taxonomy): Eukaryota > Viridiplantae > Streptophyta > Magnoliopsida > Fabales > Fabaceae > Arachis > Arachis ipaensis. The sequence continues at coordinate 102,103,645 of NC_029785.2, read as the reverse complement.
CCCGGTACACTTGCCGGTGAGTTTTGGTGTGGAATCTGATTTCCACCCATCATTGTCCTTTTGGAGTTTCTATCCTTGTTGTCTTTCCTAAGTAGAATAGTAAATGTTCATTGCTTCCACTTAGTTATCCTCTAACAATTGAAGGAAAGTCAAGTGGCTTCACTAACTCTAGCTCACAAGTCCTAGTCGTTTCGTGGGAAATGACTAGAGTTGGTGAGGGTTGAGTTAGCAAGCAATTCCCAATTACAGATAATACTTGAGTATCACAACTCAAGGGATCCCAATTAATCAACCCCTAAGCCAAGTTGGAATATCTACTCCATTAACATGAATGCCATTTTCATAAACACATAATCGGAGTAAATAAAAGATATATTAATTATAAGAAATTAATCAAATCTAAATTTACACTATCAATAATTAAGCATAATCAAACACGTACTAAAATTGAACATAAAAATAATTCAATGCATTAATAAATTTCAAAAATAACAAGATCCAAACATGAATTCAAGCAATTAAATGGAAAAACAAAAGTAATAGAGTAATAGAGAAGAAAACTGTAAGAACAATGACTCCAATTGAAGGTAGTAGCAGCTCTCTCTAGATCCAATTCAAAAGCAAATCTAAGAATCTCATAAACCCTAGGAGAAGTAGTATTTTTCTCTCTAAAACTCAAAACTAATAAAAAACTAAAGTGGAAAGTGTAGTCTCTAGTCTCAGCTCCATCCCTACCTCTAGTCTGTGTTTTCGGGCTTGGATCTGGGTCCAAATCAGCTCAGAAATCGGCCCCAGCGAGTTTTGTTAAGTGCAGCACGTGACGTTCTGTCACGTGTACGCGTCAGCCACTCGTACGTGTTGTTGAGCCTGCATCTCTCCACGCGTACATGTCAGTCATGTGTACGCGTCATTGAACGATGCTCCTGGTCACGCGCACGTGTCGGCCATGCGTGCGCGTCGCTCCTCGCTTCTCAACTCTTTAGTTTCTTGTGTTTCTTCCACTTTAACATGCTTCATCTTCATCCTTTAAGCCATTCATGCCCTGTAAATCTGAAAAACACTTAACAAACACATCACGATATCGAATGGTAATAAAAGAGAATTAAAAATTAACAATTTTAAGACCTAGGAAGCAAGTTTTCAATCATAGCACAAAATTAAGAAGGAAACTTAAAAACATGCAATTTACATGAATAAGTGTGAGAATAGTAGATAAAACCCACTCAATTCAGTCCAAAACATATCATAAAATAGTGGTTTATCACTGGCAATCTTCAATCACCAATTAACAAAAGACTTTTGATAACTCAAGAGTCTCTAAATAATCAATCCAAGTCAAAAAGATAAAAATATAAATTAAAATTCACCCAAGCATTTTATCAAACACTTGGGAGGCACAAAATAAAACATAGAAAATTAACAAGACATAGAAAATTCTAAGACTAACGAAAGCAAAGAAATAACTATAACAAAGCAATTGAACAATAAGAAACATGAAACATAAATTGCATTAATGAAAATTGAGAGTAACACATGAATTCATAAACTAAATTAGCAAAATAAAGGAATCAATAAGGGAAGTAGATAACTAAAGTGCTAGAACAAATAAAAGTAAGAGAAAACTAAATTAAAGAAAGGTAGAAATCTGAATTTGAGAAGAACTAAAATCAAAAACCCTAAAGCTTAGAGAGAGGAGAGAGCCCCTCTCTCTAGAAACCTACATCTAAAACCTAAAATTGTGAATGAATGAGAAGTGAATGATTGATTCTCCTTCCAGCTCCACTCTGTAGCCTCTAATCTTCACTTTCGGGCTTGAAACTGGGCCAAAAGTAGCCCAGAAATCGCCCCAGCATTTTCTGTTAATTGCAGCACGTGACGCTCGTCACGCGTACACGTCAGCCACGCGTGCGCGTCATCTGTCGAATACGCCGGTCACGCGTACGCATCGTCTATGCATGCGCGTCGCTACCAGATTCTCAAAACTTCAATTTCTTGTGTTCCTTCCACTTTTGCATGCTTCCTTTTTCATCCTTTAAGCCATTCCTGCCCTAGAAAACCTGAAAATACTTAGCACACATATCACGGCATCGAATGGTAATAAGAGAGGATTAAAATTAGCAAATTTAAGACCAAAAAAGCATGTTTTCAATCATAGCTCAAAATTAGGGAGGAAAATGTAAAACCATGCAATTTATATGAATAAGTGTATGAATAATTGATAAAATCCACTCAATTCAATACAAAATAAACCATAAAATTGGTTAAATTTTATGATACTGGAGTTTTGCATTCATTTATTGCATTTAATAAAGTTGAGGAACTAGGTTTGAAAATGTCAGAATTAGCTTTTGATTGCATGTGCATACCCTGTATCAGACGGCCGTGACTAAATCAGGTAGTAGGGAAGTATTTTTCAAGGTTGAGGATAGAAAATTTGTTCGTGATTTAATCTGCTTGCCAATGATTGGGTTGAAAATGATTTTGGGGTTTGATTGGTTTTCAAAGAACTGGGTATTGTTGGACTACTTTAAGCGATCGATTCGGTTTATGTCGGAAGGAAAATGAGGAGCAGTGATAGCTGAGGGTTATTACCTGAACTCTGTTTTGGTGAATTGTAGTGGGAACGAATGTCAGGGTTATATACTTTTGGTTGCGAATATTCTAGGTGATGAACAGAAGTTAGATTAAATTCCGGTAGTTGGGGAGTTTCCTGAAGTATTTCCTGAAGATATTCCCGAATTTCCGCCTCAAAGGGAAATTGAATTCACGATTGACTTGGTGCCGGGAGCCGGACCAGTGTCGATTGTGCCATATCGAATGGCTCTCATAGAGCTGGCAAAATTAAAGACTCAGTTGGAAGAGCTTCTGAACAAGAAGTTTATTCGACCGAGTGTATCTCCGTGGGGAGCACCAGTTTTGTTGGTGAAGAAGAAAGATGGAGGAATGCAACTCTGTGTGGATTACCGACAGATGAACCAAGTGGCTGTGAAGAACAAATATCTGTTGCCGAGGATAGATGACTTAATGGATCAGTTGCAAAGAGTTGGAGAGTTTTCAAAAATTGATTTAAGATCCGGTTACCATCAGATTAAGGTAAAAAAAGGATGATATTCTGAAAACTGCATTTAGGACGCGCTATGGGCACTACGAGTTTGCGGTGATGTCTGATAAACCACTATTTTACGGTTTATTTTGTATTGAATTGAGTGGATTTTATCAATTATTCATACACTTATTCATATAAATTGCACGGTTTTACAAATCCTTCCTAATTTTGTGCTGTGATTGAAAACATACTTCTTTGGCCCTAAATTTGCTAATTTTTAATCCTCTCTTATTACCATTCGATGTCGTGATATGTTTGTTAAGTGTTTTCAGGGTTTATAGGGCAGGAATGGCTTAGAGGATGGAAAAGAAGCATGCAAAAGTGGAAGGAACACAAGAAATTAAGGATTTCAGATTCTGGTAGCGACGCGCACGCATGGACGACGCGTACGCATGACTGGTGCAGCAGACAAATGACGCGCACGCGTGGCTGATGCCTACGCATGGCCAGTGAAAAGTCCAGCGACCCATACGCATGGCTGATGTGTATGCGTGACGAGCGTCACGTGCTGTAATTAACAGAATTCGCTGGGGGCGATTTCTAGGCTGCTTTTGGCCCAGTTTCAGGCCCGAAAATACAGATTAGAGGCTGCAGAATGGAGTTTGGACAACTGACGGTTTATAGGCCCGAAAATACAGATTAGTGGCCCAGTTTCGTGCACCAAGGTTTTGGCGCCGTTGCTGGGGATTGTTCGAGTTTGGACAACTGACGGTTTATTTTGTTGCTTAGATTAGGAAAAATTTTTCTTTTTGGTTTAGAGTCTTCTATTATTGTTTTTGGTTAAAATTTTAAAATCCTTATTTTATTTTTCTAAATTATTTTCGAAAATTTTCAAAACCAATAACTTCATGATTTAGTCTTCTGTTTGAGTTTAGTTTCATATTTTAAGTTTGGTGTCAATTGCATGATTTTATTTTTCTTTCAATTTTTTGAATTATATGTTCTTAGTTCTTTCTTAATCTTTAAGTTGTTCTTGTTTATTTTCCTTTGTTTGATCTTTAGTTTTTCTTGTTTTGTGTTTTTTCTTGTTTTTCTTGTGCATTTTCGAATTATTAGTATCCAAAATATAAAAATTTTTAAGTTTGGTGTCCTTTGTGTTTCTATTTTCTAAAAATTTTTAAAAATTTATTATTGGTGTTCATTTTGATCTTCAAAGTGTTCTTGGTGTTCATCTTGACATTCAAAGTTTACTTGTTTGTTTTCTTTGTTTTGATCTAAAAATTCTAAGTTTGGTGTCATTTTATTGTTTTTCTCTCTCCTCATTAATTTCAAAAATATCTTTTCCCTTTATTTTAATTAAATTTTCGAAATTTCCCTTTAAAAATTTAGATTTTTATTTTAAAATTTTTATCTTATCTTAGTTTTAAATTTCAAAATTTAAATATTTTTCAAAAAAAAAATTTTCATACCTTTTTCAAAATCATTTTATTTCAAATTTCAATTTTTAATTTTCAAAATCTGAAAATCTCTTATAAAATTTTTCAAAATCTTTTCCTTTTAGACATAATTTTCGAAATTCTTGTCCTATTTTACTATTTTGATTGAAAAATTTTAAGTTTGGTGTTTCCTTGTTAAGAAAATTCCAATCTTTAAAATTTTAAAATCATATCTCTTTCAAATCTTTTCCTTTGTTTACTTTCTTACAAGTATCTTTAATTTTAAGACATATCTTTTTCAAAACTCCCTAATCACTTTCTCTCCTTCCAATTTTCGAAAATCATATCCAAAATTTTTCAAATCTTTTTAATTAATTAGCCATTTTAGCATTTGAATTTTTTTATTTATTTTTTTATTTTACTTTTTCTCTTAATTTTTGAAACTTATATTTTATTTTTCAATTATTTTATTTTATTTCTTTCTTTTAATTCAGTCCAGAAGGACTCTGGGGTCATATGCTAACCCCATTACTGCTGCATATGGGAGTAGCATCTGTATACCTCCCATCAAAACAAGTAGTTTTGAGCTAAATCCTCAGCTCATTGTCATGGTGCAGCAAAATTGCCAGTATTTCAGTCTTCCACAAAAAGAACCTATTGAGTTTCTGGCACAGTTCTTGCAAATTGTTGACACAGTACGTGACAAGGAAGTAGATCAGGATGTCTACAGATTATTACTGTTTTCTTTTGCTGTAAAAGATCACGCTAAGAGGTGGTTAAATAACCAACCTACAGCAAGCATAAGAACATGGAAATAGTTATCAGACAAATTCCTGAATCAATATTTCTCTCCAAAAAGGATGACACAGCTAAGGCTGGACATCCAAGGCTTTAAACAAGAGGATGATGAATCCCTTTATAACGCCTGGGAGAGGTACAGAGGGATGCTAAGGAAATGCCCATCTGAAATGTTTTTAGAGTGGGTGCAATTAGACATCTTCTACTATGGGCTTACAGAAAAAGCTCAGATATCTCTAGACCACTCAGCTGGTAGATCTATACACATGAGAAAGAATATTGAAGAGGCTCAAGAGCTTATAGATATAGTTGCTAGAAATCAGCATCTGTACATAAGTAATGAGTCCTCCATGAAAGAAGAAGCTAAGGCAGTATCAACTGACTTTAGTCCTCAGGAACAAGTTGCTGAACTCAATCAACAACTATCTTCTATAACAAGGTAGTTAGCAGAATTTAAGGAGATGCTACAAGAAATCAAAATTGCTAACAAGGATATGGAATCACAATTAAATCAGACAAAACAGCAGTTATCAAAACAGATAACAGAGGAGTGCCAAGTAGTTCAATTAAGAAGTGAAAAAACATTAAATATCTCAACTCAAGGCAGCAGAAAGCCAAGAAAGGAATAGCTGACTGAGGATGAGCAACCTGCTACCGAAAATCCCTCTAAGGACAGTAAGAGCCCAGAGAGGAATAAGTTTGGCATTCAAACGCTAGAAAAGGGTAAAAAAACTGGCATTAAACGCCCAATCCATGTCCAGTTCTGGAGTTCAAACGCCAGAAAAGGGTTGGAATCCGGTGTTAAACGCCCAATCCACATCCAATCCTGGCGTTCAAACGCCAATGAGGAATCAGACACCTGCAAGTGCTGATAATAACTCCCTCAAGAAGGCTTCTCAACCTGCCTCTGTAGGAAATAAACTTGCAGCAACTAAGGTTGAAGAATATAAAGCCAAAATGCCTTATCCTCAGAAACTCTGCCAAGCGAAACAAGATAAACAATTTGCCCGCTTTGTAGACTATCTCAGGACTCTTGAAATAAAGATTCCGTTTGCAGAGGCACTTGAGCAAATACCCTCTTATGCTAAGTTCATGAAAGAGATCTTAAGTCATAAGAAGGATTGGAGAGAAACAGAAAAAGTTTTTCTCACTGAAGAATGCAGTGCAGTCATTCTAACAAGCTTACCAGAAAATCTTAAGGATCTAGGAAGCTTTATGATACCATGCACATTGGAGGGAACTTGTACCAAGACAGCTCTATGTGACCTTGGGACAAGTATCAATCTAATCCCTGCATCCACTATCAGAAAGCTTAGCTTGACTGAAGAGGTCAAACCAACCCGGATATGTCTTCAACTTGCTGATAGCTCCATTAAATACCCATCAGGCATAATTGAGGACATGATTGTCAAGGTTGAGCCATTTGCCTTCCCTACTGACTTTGTAGTGCTAGAAATGGAGGAGCATAAGAGTGCAACTCTCATTCTAGGAATACCATTCCTAGCAACTGGACGAACCCTCATTGACGTCCAAAAGGGGAGATAACCCTGAGAGTCAATGAGGATGAGTTTAAGTTGAATGTTGTCAAAGCTATGCAGTATCCAGACACATTAGAAGACTGCCTGAGTATTGATATTATTGACTCCCTGGTGGAAGAGGTCAATATAACTGAGAGTCTCGAATCAGAACTAGAGGACATTTTTAAAGATGTTCAGCCTGATCTGGAGGAACCAGAGGGAATAAAAGAACCTCTGAAAACTCCTCAGGAAGACGAGAAACCTCCTAAACCCGAGCTCAAACCACTACCACCATCCCTGAAATATGCATTTCTGGGAGAAGGTGACACTTTTCCTGTAATCATAAGCTCTGCTTTAGAGCCACAGGAAGAGAAAACACTAATTCAGGTGCTAAGGACACACGAGATAGCTCTTGGGTGGTCCATAAGTGATCTTAAGGGCATTAGCCCAGCCAGATGCATGCACAAGATCCTATTAGAGGATGATGCTAAGCCAGTGGTTCAACCACAGAGGTGGCTAAATCCCGCCATAAAGGAGGTGGTGCAGAAAGAGGTCACTAAGTTACTAGAGGCTGGGATTATTTATCCTATTTCTGATAGCCCCTGGGTGAGCCCTGTCCATGTTGTCCCTAAGAAGGGAGGAATGACAGTGGTTCATAATGAAAAGAATGAACTGGTTCCTACAAGAACAGCTACAGGGTGGCGTATGTGTATTGACTACAGAAGGCTCAATACAGCCACCAGGAAGGATCATTTTCCTTTACCATTCATATACCAGATGCTAGAGAGACTAGCAGGTCATGAATACTACTGCTTTTTGAATGGCTATTCAGGTTACAACCAAATTACAGTAGATCCTCAAGACCAAAAGAAAACAGCATTCACATGTCCATCTGGAATATTTGCATACAGAAGAATGCCTTTTGGTTTGTGCAATGCACCTGCAACCTTTCAGAGGTGCATGCTCTCTATCTTCTCTGATATGGTAGAGAAATTTCTAGAAGTCTTCATGGATGACTTTTCAGTATTTGGAGACTCATTTAGCTCCTGTTTTAACCATCTAGCACTTATTCTGAAAAGATGCCAAGAGACTAACCTGGTTTTAAATTGGGAAAAATGTCACTTTATGGTGACTAAAGGAATTGTCCTTGGGCATAAAATTTCGAACAAGGGAATAGAGGTGGATCAAGCTAAGGTAGAGGTAATTGAAAAATTACTACCACCCACCAATGTTAAGGCAATCAGAAGCTTTCTGGGGCATGCATGATTCTATAGGAGGTTTATAAAGGATTTTTCAAAAATCGCAAAACCTCTGAGCAATCTGCTGGCTGCTGACATACCATTTGTCTGTGACACAGGGTGTTTGCAGACCTTTGAGACTCTGAAGGCTAAGTTGGTCACAGCACCTGTCATTTCTGCACCAGACTGGACATTACCATTCGAATTAATGTGTGATGCCAGTGACCATGATATTGGTGCAGTATTGGGACAGAGGCATGACAAGCTTCTGCACGCCATTTACTATGCTAGCCGTGTTTTAAATGATGCGCAGAAAAATTACACAACCACAAAAAAGGAATTGCTTGCAGTGGTTTATGCCATTGACAAGTTTAGATCTTACTTAGTATGATCAAAAGTGATTGTGTACACTGACCATGCTGCTCTAAATTATCTCCTCACAAAGCAGGATTCAAAACCCAGACTCATAAGATGGGTGTTGCTTCTGCAAGAGTTTGATATAGAAATAAGAGACAGAAAAGAGACAGAGAATCAAGTAGCTGATCACCTGTCCCGGATAGAACCAGTAGCAGGAGCGTCCCTCCCTCCTACTGAGATCTCTGAAACCTTTCCGGATGAGCAATTGTTTGCTATTCAGGAAGCTCCGTGGTTTGCAGACACTGCAAACTATAAGGCTCAGTAATGTCAAGCTATTGACAGTAAAGAAGCGCTTATTGGGAGGCAAACCAATCTTATTTATCTATGTTAATTACTTTTTCATTTCATTTTCCATTGTTATTTTATGTTTTCTTTAGGTTGATGATTATGTGGAGTCATAAAAACAGCTGCAGAATTAAAGCAGAATAAAAAACAGCATCAAAAATAGCACACCCTGGAGGACAGACTTATTGGTGTTTAAACGCTAGTAAGAAGCATCAGACTGGCATTTAACGCCAGAAAGAAGCATCAAGCTGGCGTTAAACGCCAGAAACAGGCAACAGCTTGGCGTTTAACGCCAGAAACAAGCACCAAGTTGCCGTTCAATGCCAAGAAAGGGGGAAAAGCTAGCGTTTAACGCCAGAAACAAGCAACAGTCTGGCGTTAAACACCAGGATTGCACTCTAAGGGCGTTTTGCATGCCTCAATGGAGTAGGGATGCTAAGTCCTTGACCCCTCAGGATCTGTGGACCCCACAGGATCCCCACCTACCCCATCCTCTTTTCCATACTCTCTTCACCACTAACATCCATCCATCATAAACCCCTCATACACACTATCACCCTCCCTTGGCTAAACCCACTACACATCTCCATCTCCTCCTTTCTTTCTTCTTTTGCTCGAGGACGAGCAAACATTTTAAGTTTGGTGTCAAAAAAGCCCCGCTTTTTAATTTTCCATAACCATATGGCACCTTCCATGAGATTAGAGAAGATCAAAGAGCTATGAGGGGGGAGCAACAAAAGCAAGGAAGAGACATAGAGGAGCTCAAGAGCACCATGGGTTCTTCAAGAGGAAGAAGACGCCACCCTTACTAAGGTGGACCCATTCCTTAATCTCCTTGTCTATTTATTTTTTCTGTTTTCGTTCTCTATGCTTTATGTTTGTGTCTTTCTTACATGATCATTAGTGTCTAGTGTCTATGCCTTAAAGCTATGAATGTTCTATGAATCCATCACCTTTCTTAAATGAAAAATGTTTTTAATCACAAAAGAATAAGAAGTACAAGATTTCGAATTCATCCTTGAAATTAGTTTAATTATTTTGATGTGGTGACAATACTTTTTGTTTCTCTGAATGAATGCTTGAACAGTGTATATGTCTTTTGAATTTGTTGTTTATGAATGTTAAAATTGTTGGCTCTTGAAAGAATGATGAAAAAGGAGAAATGTTATTTGATAATCTGAAAAATCATAAAATTGATTCTTGAAGTAAGAAAAAGCAGAGAAAAGCAAAGGCTTGCGAAAAAAAAAGAAAAAAAAAAAGCAAGCAGAAAAAGCCAAGAGCTCTTTAAACCAAAAGGCAAGAGCAAAAAGCCAGAAACCCTTTAAACTAAAAGGCAAGGGTAAAAAGGATCGAAGGCTTTGAGCATCAGTGGATAGAAGGGCCCACAGGAATAAAATCATGGCCTAAGCGGCTAAACTAAGCTGTCCCTAACTATGTGCTTGTGGCGTGAAGGTGCCAAGTGAAAAGCTTGAGACTGAGCAGTTAAAGTCGTGATCCAAAGCAAAAAGAGTATGCTTAAGAACACTGGACACCTCTAATTGGGGATTCTAGCAAAGCTGAGTCACAATCTGAAAAAGTTCACCCAGTTATGTGTCTGTGGCATTTATGTATCCGGTGGTAATACTGGAAAACAAAGTGCTTAGGGCCACGGCCAAGACTCATAAAGTAGCTGTGTTCAAGAATCAACATACTGAACTAGGAGAATCAATAACACTATCTGGATTCTGAGTTCCTATATATGCCAACCATTCTGAACTTCAAAGGATAAAGTGAGATGCCAAAACTGTTCAGAGGCAAAAAGCTACTAGTCCCGCTCATCTAATTAGAGCTAAGTTTCATTGATATTTTGAAATTTATAGTATATTCGCTTCTTTTTATCCTATTTGATTTTCAGTTGCTTGGGGACTAGCAACAATTTAAGTTTGGTGTTGTGATGAGCGGATAATTTATACGCTTTTTGGCATTGTTTTTAGGTAGTTTTTAGTATGATTTAGTTAGTTTTTACAATGTTTTTATTAGTTTTTATGCAAAAATTACATTTCTGGAATTTACTATGAGTTTGTGTGTTTTTCTATGATTTTAGGTATTTTCTGGCTAAAATTGAGAGACCTGAGCAAAAATCTGATTCAAAGGTTGAAAAAGGACTGCAGATGCTGTTGGATTCTGACCTCCCTGCACTCGAAACGAATTTTCTGGAGCTACAGAAGTCCAATTGGTGCACTCTCAATTGCGTTGGAAAGTAGACATTCAAGGCTTTCCAGAAATATATAATAGTCCATACTTTGCCCAAGCTTTGACGATGCAAATTGGCATTTAACGCCAAGTCTTTACCCTATTCTGGCATTAAATGCCAGAAACAGGTTGCAAACCAGAGTTAAACGCCAGAAACAGGCTACAACCTGGTGTTTAACTCCAAAAAAAGTTTTTACACATGGAAGCTTCAATGCTCAGTCCAAGCACACACCAAGTGGGCCCCAGAAGTGGATTTCTGCACTATCTATCTTAGTCTACTTAATTTCTGTAAACCTAGGTCACTAGCTTAGTATAAAAACTACTTTTAGAGATTTATTTTGCACCTCATGACATTTTCTACACTTCACATTGTATTTCGGATGGCATGAGTCTCTAAACCCCATGATTGGGGGGGAGGAGCTCTGCTGTGTTTCGATGAATTAATGCAATTACTACTATTTTTCATTCAATCACGCTTGTTTCTATTCTAAGATATTCACTCGCACTTCATCTTGATGAATGTGATGATCCGTGACACTCATCATCATTCTCACCTATGAACGCGTGCCTGACAATCGCCTCCATTCTATCTGCACTAGCTTGAGTGTGTATCTCTTAGCCTCCTGGTTCATGATCAGAGTCTTCGTGGTATAAGCTAGAATTATTGGCGGCCATTCCTGAGAACCGGAAAGTCTAAACCTTGTCTGTGGTATTCCGAGTAGGATCTGGGAAGGGATGACTGTGACTAGCTTAAAACTCGTGAGTGGTGGGCGTAGTGACAAACGCAAAAGAATCAATGGATTCTATTCCAACATGAGTGAGAACCGACAGATGATTAGCCGTGCGGTGACAGCGCATTTGGACCATTTTCACTGAGAGGATGGATGGTAGCCATTGACAACGGTGATCCACCAACATACAGCTTGCCATGGAAGGAGCCTTGCGTGCATGAAGAAGAAGACAGTAGGAAAGCAGAGATTTAGAAGACAGAGCATCTCCAAAACCTCAATCTGTTCTCCATTACTGCATAACAAGTATTATTTATTTTATGTTAATTACTTCTCATAAACCCAACCATTTTTATTATTAATTTCCTGACTAAGAATTACAAAATAACCATAGCTTGCTTCAAGCCAACAATCTCCGTGGGATCGACCCTTACTCACGTAAGGTATTACTTGGACGACCCAATGCACTT
>NC_029785.2:102084994-102090825 GCF_000816755.2 Arachis ipaensis | reverse complement strand
GCATTTGGACCATTTTCACTGAGAGGATGGATGGTAGCCATTGACAACGGTGATCCACCAACATACAGCTTGCCATGGAAGGAGCCTTGCGTGCATGAAGAAGAAGACAGTAGGAAAGCAGAGATTTAGAAGACAGAGCATCTCCAAAACCTCAATCTGTTCTCCATTACTGCATAACAAGTATTATTTATTTTATGTTAATTACTTCTCATAAACCCAACCATTTTTATTATTAATTTCCTGACTAAGAATTACAAAATAACCATAGCTTGCTTCAAGCCAACAATCTCCGTGGGATCGACCCTTACTCACGTAAGGTATTACTTGGACGACCCAGTGTACTTGCTGGTTAGTTGTGTGGAATTGCAAAAGTGTGATTGTGATTTCGTGCACCAAGTTTTTTTGTGATGAGCGGATAATTTATACGCTTTTTGGCATTGTTAGATTTCAGTATGATTTGGTTAATTTTATTATATTTTTATTATTTTTAAAATAAAAATCACATTTCTGGACTTTACTATGAGTTTGTGTGTTTTTCTGTGATTTCAGGTATTTTCTGGCTGAAAAAGGACTGCAGATGTTGTTGGATTCTGACCTCCCTGCACTCGAAATGGATTTTCTGGAGCTACAGCAACCCAATTGGCACGCTCTTAATTGCGTTGGAAAGTAGACATCCAGCGCTTTCCAGCAATATATAATAGTCCATACTTTGCCCGAGTTTTGACGACACAAACTGGCGTTCAAATGCCAACTTCCTGCCCTATTCTGAAGTTAAACGCCAGAAACAGGTTACAAACCAGAGTTAAACGCCACAAACAAGCTGCAACCTGGCGTTTAACTCCAAGAGAAGTCTCTACACATGTAAAGCTCAATGCTCATCCCAAGCACACACCAAGTGGGCCCCAAAAGTGGATTTCTGCATCATTTACTTATCTTTGTAAACGCTAGTAACTAGTTTAGTATAAATAAGACTTTTTACTATTGTATTCGGAATCTTGGTCATTCTGGTTCCCTCTCTGGGGCCGAAGCCAATGAACACCATTATCACTTATGTATTTTCAACAGTGGAATTTCTACACCCCATAGATTAAGGTGTGGAGCTCTGTTGTTCCTCATGAATTAATGCAAAGTACTATTGCTTTTCTATTCAATTCAGCTTATTCCTATTCTAAGATATTCACTCGCACTTCAATCTTTTGAATGTGATGATCCGTGACACTCATCGTCATTCTCACCTATGAACGCGTGCCTGACAACCACTTCCGTTCTAACTGCAATAGCTTGAGTGTGTATCTCTGAGCCTCCATTCCGAAAGATCAGAGTCTTCGTGGTATGGGCTAGAATTATTGGCAGCCATTCCTGAGATCTGGAAAGTCTAAACCTTGTCAGTGGTATTCCGAGTAGGATCTGGGAAGGGATGACTGTGACGAGCTTCAAACTCGCGAGTGTTGGGCGTAGTGACAGACGCAAAAGGATCAATGGATCCTATTCCAACATGATCGAGAACCGACAGATGATTAGCCGTGCGGTGACAGCGCATTTGGACCATTTTCACTGAGAGTACGGACGGTAGCCATTGACAATGGTGATCCCCCTAACATACAGCTTGTCATGGAAAGGATTATGAATGATTGAATAAAAATAGTAGGAAAGCAAAGATTCAGAAGGAGCAAAGCATCTTCATACGCTTATCTGAAATTCTCACCAATGAATTACATAAGTATTTCTATCTTATTCTCTGTTTTAATTATATTTTAATTATCAAAACCTCATAACCATTTGAATCTGCCTGACTGAGATTTACAAGATGACCATAGCTTGCTTCAAGCCGACAATCTCCGTGGGATCGACCCTTACTCACGTAAGGTTTATTACTTGGACGACCTAGTGCACTTGCTGGTTAGTTGTGCGGAGTTGTGAAAAGGAGTTGAGATTACAATCGTGCGTACCAAGTTTTTGGTGCCGTTGAGATCACAATATCGTGCACCAAGTTTTTGGCGCTGTTTCCGGGGATTTTTTGAGTTTGGACAACTGACGGTTTATTTTGTTGCTTAGATTAGGAAAAATTTTTCTTTTTTTTGTTTATAGTTTTCTATTATTGTTTTTGGTTGAAACTTTTTTTTTTTAAATCCTTATTTTTGTTTTCAATTTTTTTCGAAAATTTTTATAAACTAATAATTGAATTTTCATGTTTTGCATCATTTTAGTGTTTTTCTCTCTCTTCATTAAAAATAAAAAAAATCAAAAATATATCTTTCCTTGTTTTACTCATAAATTTCAATTTCAAAATTCTATCTTTTCAAATCTTTTTCAAATTTCTTTGAATATTTTCGAATTCTTTTTTAAAAATTGATTTTCAAAATCTTTTTCTTATTTTTATTTCATATTTTCGAAATTAATTGCTAACATTTAATATTTTGATTCAAAAATTTTCAAGTTGTTACTTGCCTATTAAGAAAGGATCAAACTTTAAATTCTAAAATCATATCTTTTAGTTTCTTGTTAGTCAAGTAATCAACTTTAATTTCAAAAATTAAATCTTTTAAATTTCTTTTTCAAATCTTTTTCAAAATAATTTTCAATCATATCTTTTTCAAAAATCAATTTTCAAAATCTTTTCTAACTTCCTATCTTTTCAAATTTGATTTTCAAATCTTTTTCAATTAACTACTTGACTTTTTGTTTGATTTTAAAAGTTTACTATTTCAATCATATCTTCTTCAAAACCACCTAACTAATTTTCTCTCTCTAATTTTCGAAAACTCCTCCCCACTTTTTCAAAATTCCTTTTTAATTAACTAATTTTTTTTAAATTCAATTTTATTTTATTCCTTTTTATAATTTTCGAATTTCAATCAATCTTTAAAATAAAAACAAAAATAATTTTTTTCTTTTTAATTATTTTTGAATTTTTCTCTTCTCCTTCTTCTATTATTTTCTTCTTCTACTCATATAAAGGAATCTCTATACTGTGACATAGAGAATTCCTCTTCTTTTCTATTCTCTTCTTTTTCATATGAGCAGGAACAGGGACAAAGACATTCTTATTGAAGCTGATCCTGAACCTGAAAGGACTCTTACCAATGAATTACATAAGTATTTCTATCTTATTCTCTGTTTTAATTATATTTTAATTATCAAAACCTCATAACCATTTGAATCTGCCTGACTGAGATTTACAAGATGACCATAGCTTGCTTCAAGCCGACAATCTCCGTGGGATCGACCCTTACTCACGTAAGGTTTATTACTTGGACGACCTAGTGCACTTGCTGGTTAGTTGTGCGGAGTTGTGAAAAGGAGTTGAGATTACAATCGTGCGTACCAAGTTTTTGGTGCCGTTGAGATCACAATATCGTGCACCAAGTTTTTGGCGCTGTTTCCGGGGATTTTTTGAGTTTGGACAACTGACGGTTTATTTTGTTGCTTAGATTAGGAAAAATTTTTCTTTTTTTTGTTTATAGTTTTCTATTATTGTTTTTGGTTGAAACTTTTTTTTTTTAAATCCTTATTTTTGTTTTCAATTTTTTTCGAAAATTTTTATAAACTAATAATTGAATTTTCATGTTTTGCATCATTTTAGTGTTTTTCTCTCTCTTCATTAAAAATAAAAAAAATCAAAAATATATCTTTCCTTGTTTTACTCATAAATTTCAATTTCAAAATTCTATCTTTTCAAATCTTTTTCAAATTTCTTTGAATATTTTCGAATTCTTTTTTAAAAATTGATTTTCAAAATCTTTTTCTTATTTTTATTTCATATTTTCGAAATTAATTGCTAACATTTAATATTTTGATTCAAAAATTTTCAAGTTGTTACTTGCCTATTAAGAAAGGATCAAACTTTAAATTCTAAAATCATATCTTTTAGTTTCTTGTTAGTCAAGTAATCAACTTTAATTTCAAAAATTAAATCTTTTAAATTTCTTTTTCAAATCTTTTTCAAAATAATTTTCAATCATATCTTTTTCAAAAATCAATTTTCAAAATCTTTTCTAACTTCCTATCTTTTCAAATTTGATTTTCAAATCTTTTTCAATTAACTACTTGACTTTTTGTTTGATTTTAAAAGTTTACTATTTCAATCATATCTTCTTCAAAACCACCTAACTAATTTTCTCTCTCTAATTTTCGAAAACTCCTCCCCACTTTTTCAAAATTCCTTTTTAATTAACTAATTTTTTTTAAATTCAATTTTATTTTATTCCTTTTTATAATTTTCGAATTTCAATCAATATTTAAAATAAAAACAAAAATAATTTTTTTCTTTTTAATTATTTTTGAATTTTTCTCTTCTCCTTCTTCTATTATTTTCTTCTTCTACTCATATAAAGGAATCTCTATACTGTGACATAGAGAATTCCTCTTCTTTTCTATTCTCTTCTTTTTCATATGAGCAGGAACATGGATAAAGACATTCTTATTGAAGCTGATCTTGAACCTAAAAGGACTCTGAAGAGGAAGCTAAGGGGAGCTAAGGCACAACTCTCTGGAGGGGACCTGAAAGAAATTTTCGAAAAAAGAAGGAGACATGGCCGAACCAAATAACAATGATGGAGATGCAAGGAAGATACTTGGTGACTTTATTGCACTCTCTTCCAACTTCTATGGAAGAAGCATCTCAATTCCTGCAATTGGAGCAAACAACTTTGAGGTTAAGCCTCAATTAGTTTCTCTAATGCAGCAGAATTGCAAGTTTCATGGACTTCCAATGGAAGATCCGCATCAGTTTTTAGCTGAATTCTTGCAAATCTGTGACACTGTCAAGACCAATGGAGTTGATCCCGAGGTCTACAGGCTTATGCTTTTCCCTTTTGCTGTAAGAGACAGAGCTAGAACATGGTTGGATTCACAACCTAAGGAAAGCCTGAACTCTTGGGATAAGCTGGTCAGTGCTTTCCTGGCCAAATTCTTTCCACCTCAAAAGATAAGCAAGCTTAGAGTGGAAATCCAAACCTTCAGATAGAAGGAAGGAGAATCCCTCTATGAAGCTTGGGAAAGATATAAGCAACTGATCAAAAGGTGTCCTACTGATATGTGTCCAGAATGGAGCATCATATGTATATTCTATGATGGTCTGTCTGAGTTGTCAAAAATGTCATTAGACCATTCTGCAAGAGGATCTTTTCATCTAAAAACCCCTGCAGAAGCTCAGGAACTCATTGAAATGGTTGCAAATAACCAGTTCATGTACACCTCTGAGAGGAATCCTGTGAACAATAGGACGCTTCAGAAGAAGGGAGTTCTTGAAATTGATACTCTGAATGCCTGATGAGCGGATATTTTATACGCTTTTTGGGGATAATTTCATATAGTTTTGAGTATGTTTTAGTTAGTTTTTAGTCTATTTTTATTAGTTTTTAGGAAAGCAATTGGATTTTCTAACAAAGCAGCTAGCTGAATTCAAGGACAGGCTACAGGAGACAAGGATAGCTAATATACATATGGACGAACAGTTTAAGCAAACAAAGCAGCAGCTATCAAGGCAAATAGCAGAAGAATGCCAAGCAGTTCAAATGAGGAGTGGGAAAACACTAAATACCCCACCTCAAGGCATCAAAAATTCAAGAAATGAGCGACCCACCAAAGATTCACCTGAGGACAATAAGAGCCCAGGGAAAAATAATTCTGGCACTAAAACGCCAGAAAATGGGTGGAAGGCTGGCGCTGAACGCCCAGACCATGCCCAAAACTGGCGTTCAGCGCCAGAAACAAGGCAGGATTGGCGTTCAATGCCAGAAATGGGCAAAAATCTGGCGTTGAACGCCCAAATGGGGCAAAATCCAGCGTTGAACGCCCAAAATGGGCACATTTCTGGCGTTCAGGCGCCT
>NC_029785.2:102062958-102084926 GCF_000816755.2 Arachis ipaensis | reverse complement strand
TCTCTCCTCTTTAAATTCAAAAATATCTTTTCTCTCTATTTTAAAAACAAATTTTTGAAAATTATATAAAAAAAAAATTTTTTTTAAAAATCATCATATCCTTTTCAAAACTTCCTAAACACTTCCTCTCTCCTCAATTTTTTCGAAAATCATAATTTTTGATTATTTTTATTTTTGGTTAAGTTGTCCTCTTTCTATAAAATAAAATAATTAAAAAGGTAAATCAATCCAAGTTATATCCCTTTGTCCATCATGGACATAAGTGGAAATGAACAGTAGAACTGGGAAGTCCTAGCTAATCCTGAAACGAAAGTAGGAAGGAACATGGTCCAGGAGTTCTATGCTAATATGTGGTAGACTGACAAGCAAAAACTATCTGGAACTGCCTACTATGAATTTCGGACCACGGTCAGGGGAAAGATTGTTCACACCACCCCTGATAAGATCAGAGAGATATTAAAGCTACCTCAGCTAAAGGATGATCCAGACTCCTTCAACAGGAGGATGATGAGAGCAGACATTGGCCTGGATAAAATTCTAGAGGACATATGTATCCCTGGAACCAGGTGGACCACCAACACAAAGGGCGTCCCAAATCAACTCAAGAGAGAGGATCTCAAACCAGTTGCCAGAGGATGGCTGGACTTCATTGGGCGTTCTCTGTTGCCTACTAGCAACCGCTCTGAAGTCACAGTTAAAAGAGCAGTGATGATCCATTGCATCATGATGGGAAAGGAAGTGGAGGTTCATCAGCTGATTTCAACTGAGCTCTATAAGATTGCTAACAAAAATTCAAAAGAGGCCAGGTTGGGTTATCCTTTGTTTAAGATGTTTAAGACTGTTAAATATGTTGGCTCTTGAAAGAATGATGAACATGAGACATGTTATTGATAATCTGAAAAATCATAAAAATGATTCTTGAAGCAAGAAAAAGCAGCAAAGAACAAAGCTTGCAGAAAAAAAAATAAAAAAAATAAAAAAAAATATAGAAAGAAAAAGCAAGCAGAAAAAGCCAATAACCCTTAAAACCAAAAGGCAAGGGCAATTGAAAAGGATCCCAAGGCTTTGAGCATCAGTGGATAGGAGGGCCTAAAGGACTAAAATCCTGGTCTAAGCGGCTAAACCAAGCTGTCCCTAACCATGTGCTTGTGGCGTGAAGGTGTCAAGTGAAAACTTGAGACTGAGCGGTTAAAGTCAAGGTCCAACTCCAAAAAGAAGAGTGTGCTTAAGAACTCTGGACACCTCTAATTGGGGACTTTAGCAAAGCTGAGTCACAATCTGAAAAGGTTCACCCAGTTATGTGTCTGTGGCATTGATGTATCCGGTGGTAACACTGGAAGACAAAGTGCTTAGGGCCACGGCCAAGACTCATAAAATAGCTGTGTTCAAGAATCATCATACTGAAATAAGGATACTCAATAACACTATCTGAATTCTAAGTTCCTATCTGAAATAAGGACTGCATATGCTGTTGGATTCTGACCTCCCTGCACTCAAAGTGGATTTTCTGGAGCTACAGAACTCGAAATGGCGTGCTTCCAATTGCGTTGGAAAGTAGACATCCAGGGCTTTCCAGCAATATATAATAGTCCATACTTTGCACAAGAATAGACGACGTAAACAGGTGTTCAATGCCAGTCCTCTGCCCAAGTCTGGCGTCCAGCGCCAGAAAAGGATCAAAAACTGGAGCCAATTTTTGTAAACCTAGGCTACTAGTTTAGTATTTAAACAACTTTTAGAGACTTATTTTGTATCTCATGACATTTTTTAGATCTAAACTTTGTATTCTCTGACGGCATGAGTCTCTAAACCCCATTGTTGGGGGTGAGGAGCTCTGCTGTGTCTCGATGAATTAATGCAAGTATTTCTGTTTTCCATTCAAACACGCTTGTTCCTATCTAAGATGGTCATTCGCGCTTAACTGTGATGAAGGTGATGATCTGTGACATTCATCACCTTCCTCAAACCACGAACGTGTGCCTGACAACCACCTCCGTTCTATATCTGATTGAATGAGTATCTCTTAGATTCCGTAATCAGAATCTCCATGGTATAAGCTAGAACTGATGGCAGCATTCATGAGAATCCGGAAAGTCTAAACCTTGTCTGTGGTATTCCGAGTAGGATTCAAGGATTGAATGACTGTGACGAGCTTTAAACTCCTGAAGGATGGGCGTTAGTGACAGATGCAAAAGGATAGTGAATCCTATTCCAACCGGATTGAGAACCAACCGGTGATTAGCCGTGCTGTGACAGAGCGCGTGAGCGTAGTTTTCACTGGAAGGATGGAAGGTAGCCATTGACAACGGTGATCCACCAACACACAGCTTGCCATAGGAGGATGTGCGTGCGTGAACAAGAAGACAGAGAAAAGCAGAGATTCAGAAGACAAAGCATCTTCAAAACTCCAACATATTCTCCATTACTGCATAACAAGTAACTTTAAATTCATGCTCTCCTGGTTATTCGCAATTCACTTGATAAACATAATTGACTTCCTGACTAAGATTTACAAGATAACCATAGATTGCTTCAAACCAACAATCTCCGTGGGATTCGACCCTTACTCATGTGAGGTATTACTTGGACGACCCAGTGCACTTGCTGGTTAGTGGTACGAGTTGTGAAAAGTGTGATTCACAATTCGTGCACCAATGCCATATTAGCTCAGAAAAAAATATTGACTCAGCAAGTCAATATGATTTCTCAGAGTCTGAATGGATTGCAAGCTGCATCCAACAGTACTAAAGAAGCATCTTCTAAAGAAGAAGCTTATGATCCTGAGAACCCTGCAATGGCAGGGGTGAATTACATGGGAGAACCCTATGGAAACACCTATAATCCTTCATGGAGAAATCATCCAAATTTCTCATGGAAGGACCAACAGAAGCCTCAACAAGGCTTCAATAATAATGGTGAAAGAAACAGGTTTAGCAATAGCAAGCCTTTTCCATCATCTTCTCAGCAACAGACAGAGAATTCTGAACAGAGCCATTCTAGCCTGGCAACCATAGTCTTTGATCTATCCAAGACCACACTAAGTTTCATGAATGAAACAAGCTCCTCCATTAGAAATTTGGAGGCACAGGTGGGTCAGCTGAGTAAGAAGATTATTGAAACTCCTCCCAGTACTCTCCCAAGCAATGCAGAAGAAAATTCCAAGAGAGAGTGCAAGGCCATAACCATTACCAACATGGCCGAACCTGGAGAGAGTGAGGAGGATGTGAGTCCCAGTGAGAAAAGCCTCATGGGACGTCCTCTGGACAGAAAGGAGTTTCCCTTTGAGGAACCAAAGGAATCTGAGGCTCATACAGAGACCATAGAGATTCCATTGAACTTCCTTCTGCCATTCATGAGCTCTGATGAATATTCTTCCTCTGAAGAGGATGAAGACATCACTGAAGAGCAAGTTGCCAAGTATCTAGGAGCAATCATGAAGCTAAATGCCAAGTTATTTAGTACTGAGACTTAGGAGGATGAATCCCCCTTGTTCACCAATGAACTGAATGCATTCATGAGGCAGACATTACCTCAGAAGAAACTGGATCCCGGAAAATTCTTTATACCTTGTACCATAGGCACCATGACCTTTGAAAAGGCTCTGTGTGACCTGGGGTCAGGGATAAACCTCATGCCACTCTCTGTAATGGAGAAACTGAGAATCTTTGAGATACAAGCTGCAAGAATCTCACTAGAGATGACAGACAAATCAATGAAACAGGCTTATGGGCTAGTAGAGGACGTGCTAGTAAAGGTTGAAGGCCTTTACATCCCTGCTGATTTCATAATCCTAGACACTGGGAAGGATGAGGATGAATCTATCATCCTTGGCAGACCCTTCCTAGCCACAGCAAAAGCTGTGATTGATGTTGACAGAGGAGAGTTGGTCCTTCAGTTAAATGAGGACTACCTTGTATTTAAGACTCAAGGTTCTCCTTCTGTATCCATGGAGAGGAAGCATGAAAAGCTTCTCTCAATACAGAGTCAAACAAAGCTTCCACATTCAAACTCTAAGTTTGGTATTGAGAGGCCACAACCAAACTCTAAGTTTGGTGTTGGAAGGCCACAACCAAACTCTAAGTTTGGTGTTGGGAAGCCACAACCAAACTCTAAGTTTGGTGTTGAGAGGCCCCAACCTTGCTCTGATTATCTGTGAGGCTCCATGAGGGCTCACTGTCAAGTTATTGACATTAAAGAAGCGCTTATTGGGAGGCAACCTAATGTTATCTAATTATATATATTTATTTTCCATTATTATTTTATGTTTTTTGTAGGTTGATGATCATGTGAAGCCACAAAAATAACTGAAAAATCAAAAACAGAATAAAAAACAGCATTAAAAATAGCTCACCCTGGAGGAAGAGCTTACTGGCATTTAAACGTCAGTAAGAAGCATCAGACGGGCGTTTAACGCCAGAAAGAAGCATCAAGCTGGCGTTAAACGCCAGAAACAAGCACCAGACTGGCGTTTAACGCCAAAACAGAGCATTAAGTTGGCGTTTAACGCCAAGAAAGGGAGAAAAGCTGGCGTTTAACGCCAGAAACAAGCAGCAATCTGGCGTTAAACGCCAGGATTGCACTCTAAGGGCGTTTTTGCACGCCTCAATGGAGCAGGGATGATAAGTCCTTGACCCCTCAGGATCTGTGGACTCCACAGGATCCCCACCTGCCACACCTCTTCTTCTCTCCTCTTCACACCTTTTCATACACACTTCCACCACCCTTGGCCGAACCCACCACACACCTCCATCTCCTCCATTTCTTCTTCTTCTCCTCCTTTCCTCTTTCTTTTGCTCGAGGACGAGCAAACATTTTAAGTTTGGTGTGGAAAAATCATTACTTTTTTGTTTTTCCATAACCACTAATGCCTCAAGGGATGCACTTCCCTCCACAAAACTATTGGAAGCAAATCAACACCTCCTTAGGAGAATTAAGCTCCAACATGGGACAATTAAGGGTGGAGCAACAAGAGAATTCCATCCTCCTCCATAAAATTAGAGAAGATCAAAGAGTTATGAGGGAGGAGCAATAAAGGCAAGGAAGAGACATAGAGGAGCTTAAGAGCACAATTGGTTCTTCAAGAGGAAGAAGACGCCACCCTCACTAAGGTGGACCCATTCCTTAATCTCCTTGTCTATTTATTTTTGTTTTCATTCTCTATGCTTTAATTTTATTTATGTTTGTGTCTTCATTACATGATCATTAGTGTCTAATATCTATGCCTTAAAGCTATGAATGTCCTATGAATCCATCACCTTTCTTAAATGAAAAATATTTTAATTACAAAAGAATAAGAAGTACATAATTTCAAATTAATCCTTGAAATTAGTTTAATTATTTTGATGTGGTGACAATACTTTTTGTTTTCTGAATGAATGCTTGAACAGTGAATATTTTTGAATTTGTTGTTTGTGAGTGTTAAAATTGTTGGCTCTTGAAAGAATAATGAAAAAGGAGAAATGTTATTGATAATCTGAAAAATCATAAAATTGATTCTTGAAGCAAGAAAAAGCAGTGAAAAAGCAAGGCTTGCGAAAAAAATGGCGAAAAAAATTAAAAAAAAAAGAAAGAAAAAGAAAAAGCAAGCAGAAAAAGTCAAGAGCTCTTTAAACCAAAAGGCAAGAGCAGAAAGCCAGTAACCCTTTAAACCAAAAGGCAAGGGTAAAATAAAAGGATCCAAGGCTTTGAGCATTAATGGATAGGAGGGCCCAAAGGAATAAAATCCTGGCCTAAGCGGCTAAACCAAGCTGTCCCTAACCATGTGCTTGTGGTGTGAAGGTGTCAAGTGAAAAGCTTGAGACTGAGCGGTTAAATTCATGATCCAGAGCAAAAAGAGTGTGCTTAAGAACCCTGGACACCTCTAATTGGGGACTCTAGCAAAGCTGAGTCACAATCTGAAAAAGGTTCACCTAGTTATGTGTCTGTGGCATTTATGTATCCGGTGGTAATACTGGAAAACAAAGTTCTTAGGGCCACGGCCAAGACTCATAAAGTAGCTTGGAGCTAAGTTTCATTGATATTTTGGAATTTATAGTATATTCTCTTCTTTTTATCCTATTTGATTTTCAGTTGCTCGGGGTCAAGCAACAATTTAAGTTTGGTATTGTGATGAGCGGATAATTTATACGCTTTTTGGCATTGTTTTTACATAGTTTTCAGTATGATTTAGTTAATTTTTATTATATTTTTATT
This sequence comes from Arachis ipaensis, assembly GCF_000816755.2. Taxonomy (NCBI): domain Eukaryota; kingdom Viridiplantae; phylum Streptophyta; class Magnoliopsida; order Fabales; family Fabaceae; genus Arachis; species Arachis ipaensis. The sequence goes on along the minus strand of NC_029785.2, from coordinate 102,078,734 downwards.
ATTTTTTAAATAAAAATCATATTTCTGGACTTTACTATGAGTTTGTGTGTTTTTCTGTGATTTCAGGTATTTTCTGGCTAAAAAAGAACTGCAGATGCTATTGGATTCTGACCTCTCTGCAGTCGAAATCGATTTTCTGGAGATATATAAACCCAATTGGCGCTCTCTCAATTGCGTTGGAAAGTAGACATCCAGGGCTTTCCAGCAATATATAATAGTCCATACTTTGCACGAGTTTTGACGATGCAAACTGGCGTTCAAACGCCAACTTCCTGCCCTATTCTAAAGTTAAATGCCAGAAACAGGTTATAAACTAGAGTTAAACACCACAAACAGGCTGCAACCTGGCATTTAACTCGAAGAGAAGTCTTTACACGTGTAAAGCTCAATGCTCAGTCCAAGCACACACCAAGTGGGCCCCAGAAGTGGATTTCTTCATCATTTATTTATCTCTGTAAACCCTAGTAACTAGTTTAGTATAAATAGGACTTTTTACTATTGTATTCGGAGTCTTGGTCATTCTGGTTCCCTCTCTGGGGATGAAGCCAATGAACGCCATTATCACTTATGTATTTTCAACAGTGGAATTTCTACACCCCACAGATTAAGGTGTGGAGCTCTGCTGTTCCTCATGAATTAATGCAAAGTACTATTGCTTTTCTATTCAATTCAGCTTATTCCTATTCTAAGATATTCACTCGCACTTCAATCTGTTGAATGTGATGATCCGTGACACTCATCATCATTCTTACCTATGAACGCGTGCATGACAACAACTTCCGTTCTAACTGCAATAGCTTGAGTGTCTATCTCTGAGCCTCCATTCTGAAAGATCGGAGTCTTCGTGGTATAGGCTAGAATTATTGGCAGCCATTCCTGGGATCCGGAAAGTCTAAACCTTGTCTGTGGTATTTCGAGTAGGATCTGGGAAGGGATGACTGTGAGGAGCTTCAAACTCGCGAGTGTTGGGCGTAGTGACAGACGCAAAAGGATCAATGGATCCTATTCCAACATGATCGAGAACCGATAGATGATTAGTCGTGCGGTGACAGCGCATTTGGACCATTTTCATTGAGAGGATGGACGGTAGCCATTGACAACGGTGATCCCCCAACATACAGCTTTCTGTGAAAAGGAGTATGAATGATTGAATGAAAACAGTAGGAAAGCAGAGATTCAGAAGGAGCAAAGCATCTTCATACGCTTATCTGAAATTCTCACCAATGAATTACATAAGTATTTCTATCTTATTTTCTGTTTTGATTATATTTTAATTATCAAAACCTCAAAACCGTTTGAATCTGCCTGACTGAGATTTACAAGATGACCATAGCTTGCTTCAAGCCGACAATCTCCATGGGATCGACCCTTACTCACGTAAGGTTTATTACTTGGACGACCCAGTGCACTTGCTGGTTAGTTGTGCGGAGTTGTGAAAAGGAGTTCAGTTTACATTCGTGCATACCAAGTTTTTGGCGCCGTTGAGATCACAATTTTGTGCACTAAGTTTTTGCAAAAACTTGGTGCACGAAATTGTGATTCACACTTTTCACAACTCGTACCACTAACCCGCAAGTGCATTGGGTCGTCCAAGTAATACCTTACGTGAGTAAGGGTCGATCCCACGGAGATTGTCGGCTTGAAGCAAGCTATGGTTATTTTGTAATTCTTAGTCAGGAAATTAATAATAAAAATGGTTAGGTTTATGAAAAGTAATTAACATAAAATAAATAATACTTGTTATGCAGTAATGGAGAACAGATTGAGGTTTTGGAGATGCTCTGTCTTCTGAATCTCTGCTTTCCTACTGTCTTCTTCTTCACGCACGCAGGTCTCCTTCCATAGCAAGCTGCATGTTGGTGGATCACCGTTGTCAATGGCTACCATCCATCCTCTCAGTGAAAATGGTCCAAATGCACTGTCACCGCATGGCTAATCATCTGTCGGTTCTCACTCATGATGGAATAGAATCCGTTGATTCTTTTGCGTCTGTCACTACGCCCAACACTCATGAGTTTGAAGCTCATCACAGTTATCCCTTCCCAGATCCTACTCGGAATACCACAGACAAGGTTTAGACTTTCCAGATCTCAGGAATGGCCGCCAATAATTCTAGCCTATACCACGAAGACTCTGATCATGAACCAGGAGGCTAAGAGATACACACTCAAGCTAGTGCAGATAGAACGGAGGTGGTTGTCAGGCACGCGTTCATAGGTGAGAATGATGATGAGTGTCACGGATTATCACATTCATCAGGGTGAAGTGCGAGTGAATATCTTAGAATAGAAACCAGTGTGATTGAATGAAAAACAGTAGTAATTGCATTAATTCATCGAAACACAGCAGAGCTCCTCACCCCCAACCATGGGGTTTAGAGACTCATGCCATCATAAATACAATGTAAAGTGTAAAAATGTCATGAGGTACATAGTAAGTCTCTAAAAGTTGTTTTTATACTAAAGTAGTAGCTAGGGTTACAGAAAATAAGTAACTAAGTGCAGATAGTGCAGAAAATAAGTAACTAAGTGCAGATAGTGCAGAAATCTACTTCCGGGGCCCACTTGGTGTGTGCTTGGGCTGAGCATTGAGCTTTACACGTGTAGAGGCTTCTCTTGGAGTTAAACCCCAGGTTTCAGCCTGTTTGTGGCGTTTAACTCTGGTTTGTAACCTGTTTCTGGCGTTTAACTTCAGAATAGGGCAAGAACTTGGCATTTGAACACTAATTTGCGTCGTGAAAACTCGGGCAAAGTATAGACTATTATATATTTCTGGAAAGCCCTGGATGTCTACTTTCTAACGCAACTGAGAGCGTGCCAATTGGGTTTTTGTAGCTCCAGAAAATCCATTTTGAGTGAAGGGAGGTCAGAATCTAACAGCATCTGCAGTCCTTTTTCAGCCTCTAAATAAGATTTTTGCTTAGGTCTCTCAATTTCAGCTAGAAAATATCTGAAATCACAGAAAAACACACAAACTCATAGTAAAGTCCAGAAATGTGATTTTTGCATAAAAACTAATAAAAACATAATAAAAATTAACTAAATCATATTAAAATCTACCAAAAAACAATGCCAAAAAGCGTATAAATTATCCGCTCATCACAACACCAAACTTAAATTGTTGCTTTTCCCCAAGCAACTGAAAATCAAATAGGATAAAAATAAGAGAATATACTATAAATTCCAAAATATTAATGAAACTTAGCTCCAATTAAATGAGCGGGACTAGTAGCTTTTTGCCTCTGAACAGTTTTGGCATCTCACTTTATCCTTTGAAGTTCAGAATGATTGGCATCTATAGGAACTCAGAATTCAGATAGTGTTATTGATTTTCCTAGTTCAGTATGTTGATTCTTGAACACAACTACTTTATGAGTCTTGGCCGTGGCCCTAAGCACTTTGTTTTTCAGTATTACCACCGGATACATAAATGCCACAAACACATAATTGGGTGAACCTTTTCAGATTGTGACTCAGCTTTGCTAGAGTCCCCAATTAGAGGTGTCCAGGGTTCTTAAGCACACTCTTTTTTTTTTGCTTTGGACCACGACTTTAACCGCTCGGTCTCAAGTTTTTCACTTGACACCTTCACGCCACAAGCACATGGTTAGGGACAACTTGGTTTAGCCGCTTAGGCCAAGATTTTATTCCTTTGGGCCCTCCTATCCATTAATGCTCAAAGCCTTGGATCCTTTTACCCTTTCCTTTTGGTTTAAAGGGTTATTGGCTTTTTGCTCTTGCCTTTTGGTTTAAAGAGGTCTTGGCTTTTTCTACTTGCTTTTTCTTTTCTTTCTTTTTTTTTTCCTTTTATTTTCACCTTTTTTTTGCAAGCTTTGTTCTTCACTGCTTTTTCTTGCTTCAAGAATCAATTTTATGATTTTTCAGATTATCAATAACATTTCTCCTCTTTCATTATTCTTTCAAGAGCCAACAATTTTAACATTCATAAACAACAAATTCAAAAGACATATGCACTGTTCAAGCATTCATTCAGAAAGCAGAAAGTATTGTCACCACATCAAAATAATTAAATTAATCTCAAGGATGAATTCGAAATTCATGTACTTCTTGTTCTTTTGTAATTAAAGCATTTTTCATTTAAAAAGGGTGATGGATTCATAGGACATTCATAGCTTTAAGACATAGACCCTTGAACACTAATGATCATGTAATAAAGACACAAACATGAATAAACATAGAGCATAGTAAACGAAAAACAGAAAAATAAAGAACAAGAAAATTAAAGAACTGGTCCACCTTTGTGATGGCGGCTAGCTCTTCCTCTTGAAGATCTTATGGAGTGCTTTAGCTCCTCAATGTCTCTTCCTTGCCTTTGTTTCTCCTCCCTCATAGCTCTTTGATCTTCTTGAATTTTATGGAGGAGGATAGAATGCTCTTGGTGCTCCACCCTTAGTTGTCCCATGTTGGAACTCAATTCTCCTAGGGAGGTGTTAATTTGCTCCCAATAATTTTGTGGAGGAAATTGCATCCCTTGAGGCATCTCAGGGATTTTATGATGAGGAATTTCCTCATGCTCTTGTTGAGGTCCATGAGAGGGCTCTCTTGTTTGCTCCATCCTTTTCTTAGTGATGGGCTTATGAGATGAATCTCTCCATCTTCCATGACTCGGATGTGGAAGCAATTGTCTTCCCTTTCCTCTTTCTAGAGGTTTCTCCGGCCTTTTGCTAAATTTAATTCTCTTTAATTCCATTTGATACCTTGATATGTTTGTTTAGTAATTTCAGGCTTAGAAGGCAAAGATTGGATTGAAGAAGTGAAGAAAAAGCATGCAAAATGGAGAATTCATGAAAAAATGAGGATTTAGTGGAAATCATGGCCACTCATACGCATGCATCACGCGTACGCATGAGGAAGGAATTTCGCTAGGCCACGCGTACACGTGACACTTGTCACGTGACCTCATTAAAGGAACACGCTAGGGGCAATTTCTAGACTTGTTGGAGCCCAATCCAACTCATTTGTAAAGCTATTAGAGGCCAAATTCAAGAAGCATGAAGGGGGGAGCAATTAGAGTAGTGTAAGAAACATGCTTTAGGTTAGTTCTAGAGAGAGAAGCTCCCTCTTCTCTCTAGAAATTAAGGTTCTTAGTTTAATTGTCTCTTAGATTTAGGGTTTAATTCTTTTTTTCAATTAGTTTTCATTGCAATTTCTTGTTCTTACATCTTTGTTCTCTTAGTTCTTCTTGTTAATTCCCTTTTTATGTCACTTTTTAGTTTTATAAACTCTTGTTAATTTTGATTTCTATTTAATACAATTTTATGTTTTCATGTTTATTGATGCTTGTTTGAGTTATAGTTACTATTTTCTTGCATTTGGTAGTTTAGATTTTATATTTCTTGCAATTTAATATTCTTTTATTTTTATGCACACCAAGTGTTTGATAAAATGCTTGGATTAGGCTTAGAGTAGATTTTTTCATTCTTGGTTTGGAAAGAGAAATTAGGCAATCTTGAGTCATTAATACCCAACTTATGTTGGTGATCTAGAGTTGTTAGTTAATATTGTTTCCATTGATAGTAATCTTTTGCGAATGCAATTAGTTAGTTGATTAGGACTTATGGATTGAGATTAACAAGTCTTATTTGACTTTCTCCTAATGTTAGAGATAACGAAATAGGAATATCTCTCGATAATTATTGTGTCATAATTAATGACTAGGATAGAAAACCTTGATTCTTAATCCTTGCCATGAATGCCTCTTTAGTATTTGTTATATTTATTTGTTTGATTTACTTTATTGTCATTTAAATTTCTTGTCATTTAATTTCTTGCATTTTTATCAACTCACCCCGTGAAACTCAACCAATAATTAAGTATTTGATTGCAATTCCTAGGGAGAATGACCCGGGAGCAATACTTTCGGTTACTTTTATTGGGTTGAACTTGTGACAACCAAAATTAAACTTTGATTGAGGGTTATTTGTCGGTTTGGAACTATACTTCGACGAGATTATTTTTTAATAAATTCTAGACCCACGATAATCCTTATATCAGGGATTTAATCTCATCATGTTGAACACTTTTGCAAGGTTGGGCAACAGAATTTTCTTCCTTAGTCTTTACAAGCATATCATCCACATAGACCTCCATTAATTTCTCGAGGTGAAATGAGAACACCTTGTTCATTAAATTTTGATATGTGGCTTCAGCATTTTTCAATCCAAAAGACATTCCCACATAGTAGTAGTTTGCCCTGGGAGTAATGAAAGAGGTATTCTCTTTATCCAACTTATACATCAGGATTTGGTTGTATCCCAAACAAGGTTCTAAAAACTGGTTCGGATCGGCCGGTCGAACCGGTTGAACCATAAACCGTGAAGAAATATGGCTCGGGCAAATAGCAAAATCGGAGATTTCAAAAACCAGAGTTGAACCGGTGAACCGGCCAAGAACCGGTCAGTTGAACCATACCGTGACCCCGCCGGATTTTTGAATGGATAGCCAAATGTTGCCATTTCAACCTCTGCACTTAGCCAGTTATCCTTAACTCCATCTGATGCCCAAATCCAGCTTTCAAAAGTCCAGAACACCTCTCTCACACAACAGGGCTCCCTCCCATTCTCATTGAGCTCCTGGTCATCCCTCACATCTGTCCAGCCACCGCCTCATGCCGCCGTTGTAGCGAAAGGGTTCGCTCCCTTCCCCTCCATCGCGAAGTAGCCATCACAACCTTCCTTCCCTTACATTGCGCAACCACGGTGGGAACGTCGAAGCCTCCGTTGCGTAGCCACGCCACCGCCAGCACTAGCTCTGTCGGTCACTCAGTTCGAAGGTGCTCCACCATTGCTCCTCGTCTTGGCCACTCGATGTCTTTGTCTCCCTCTTGCATGCTCTGTTGAAGGCGTCTTTGAGCTTCCAGGTAATTTTTTGAAAAATTGATTGTTTGATTGAATAACTGTTGCATGATTTTGTCTCCCTAATGAGTATGATTGAATAATTGTTTGAATCTGTGAAGCTCTGTGAACTGAAGTCACTGAAGTGTGAAGTCTGATATACTAATATAGTGATATTGAACTGTAAAGTGTGAAGTATGTGAAGCTCTGTGAACTAAACTTTGAACTTTGTTTAATAATTGTTGTTTACTGAAATGATTTTTCTTTGTTTACTGAACTGAATTTTGTTGTTTATTGAATAATTGTTAATAATTTTGAATAATTTTGGATGTTGTTTGTTGTGAACTTGAGATTATTGGGTTGGAGTGGGTTGTTGTGATATTGTAATTGGAAAAAACCATTATTAGATTGCTAGTAATGTTTGGGTATGGATGAGAGTATCAACCAAGAACTACCTAGGAATAATAATGCTGAGAATAACTCAGCTTCGAATGAACCTTCTCTTCCTCCCGGATCTAACGAAAGTCAATCACATACTTCTAATGTTCGGGGAAAAACTGATCCTGCTTGGAGATATGTTGCTTTACAAAATATAAATGGAAAACCGCATTACCAATGCTTATTTTGTCTGAGTACTTTTGGGGCGGGGGAATTAATAGAATGAAAAAGTATTTGGCGAAGATAGGTGGAGATATTAAGAAATATTCTAAGGTCCCTTATGAGGTAGAAAAACAAATGGAAGGTTTATTGAAAGAGATTCAGAAAATTGAAAGTAGTAAAAGAAAAGTAAATTTCAATGAAGAGGGTAGTGATGAGATTGAGGATGCAATTAACGAAGCAATAACGCAAGAAGAACAACAAACTCCGAGTCAGTTACCAACTAAGCAGGTGATTGGAGGCAATCCCAAAAAGAAAGCAAAAACCATTATTCCTCCTATGTTTGTACCAAGAACAACTCCAGAAAGTCAACCAATTATGAAAAGTGTGTTTCAAAACAAAGAGGCACTTCATGAAGTTGATAAGCGAGTGGATAGATGGCTTTTAGATTGTAGGATTCCTTTCTATGCGGTTATGTCACCATTTTTTCAAGATATGTCTGATGGTGTTGCTGGCATTGGGCCTGGTTATAAAGGTCCTTCTTATGATAAGCTGATGGTTAACTTATTAGCTGATCTCAAAAGGGCGTGTCAAATAGTTGTTGATAGCTATAGGTTTGCTTGGAAAGAAACTGGATGTACCCTCATGGCTGATGGTTGGACAGATCAAAGGCAAAGAACATTGATTAATTTTTTGGTTTATTGTTTGAAAGGGTTGTGCCTTGTAAAGTCTGTAGATGCTTCAAATGTGGTAAAAAAAATGCTTCAAGCTTGTGTGACTTGTTTTTGGAGGTGATTAAATAGATTAGACCTGATAATATTGATCATGTAGTGACTGATAATGAGGCAAATTATGTTGCTGCTGGTAGGCTTATTAATAAGAAGTTCAAAAATATTCACTGGTCACCTTGTGCTTCTCATTACTTGAATCTTATTCTAAAGGATATAAGCAGCATGCCACATATTTCTAACTTTGCAACACGTGCTTCAAAGATTACTGTGTTTGTGTATAATCATACGGTGTTCTTGTCCTAGCTAAGACAAAGAACTACTTGAAAGGAGATTGTTCGTCCAGGTGCAACTCGTTTTGCCACTGTCTTCATCACATTGAAGAGTATCTTCAAGCGCAAAATGGATTTACAAGCATTGGTTGTTGATACAAACTTTACTGGACACAAATTAGGAAGGAGTGCTAATGGTAGAGCTGTGAGTGCAATTATCCTAGACAACAAATTTTGGGATGATTGTTTTACTGCATGCAAAATTGTGAGTCCGTTGATCAAATTGCTGAGGTTGGTAGATGCCGATGATAAACCATCATTGGAAATTGTTTATAAAGGTATGCTGAGGTCAGAAAATGGAATCAAAGAAATGTTCAAACATTGTAAGACTACATATCAACCTTACATAGAGATTATCAACGCAAGATGGGACAAACATTTGAAAAAAGATCTTCATGTAGCGGCTTATTTCTTGAATCCTGCTTGCTTTTTTGATGAAAATTATGAAGAAGCACCTGATGTCATGCAAGGTTTACTTGATCTTGTTACATTGCATTACAAGGTTAATAATTTAGATTCAGCTGAGGCAATGAAAGAAATACACTTATATAGAGATCGAAAGGAAAACTTTGATAGGCCTGAAGCTTTTCGAGTTGCAAAAAAACTTCAACCTGGTAAGAGTATCTGTTTGATAATTACTTTTTTAGTTATTTTATATTTTCATTTCCTTAATTTGATAACTAATAGTTGAGCTATGGGATTGTAACTTGTAATACCCGGTCTAACCGAAATTAATTAAATAATGAGTTAAATAGGAGCGAATATGCTTGGAAGATTTGGCAATTGGAATTTGATAATTTAAATATGATATTTGGATTCAGTGAATTTTTCCGAGTCGAAAAACATAGTTTTCTGCATAAAAGCGCGCAGTAGAATTTTGACCAGCAGTACCGACTAAGATCTGTCTGGTACTACAGTTGAGGAAATTGATTATGAGTAAATAAGATTAAGGAATGAGGAATTATAATTAGGGGAGGTAGAAATTTTTAAAGTGCAATTTAGAGCGCTAATCCTAAAGGGTTTTGGCCCAAAATTGGGCCAACGAACAAAAATAAGTGAACCGAGCCTAAGTGGGCCCAAGACTCAACATATATAAACATTAGTTATGAGCATTTCAGCTCATTTTACCCTAAAAGGAAGGGTTGGGGCGCTGATTTGGGAAGAGAGAAGAGAAGAGAGAAAACCTAACTCTCTTTGATCTTCAAACCACCATAACTTGAGCTACGGAGCTCCGATTGACGAGCTGTTTGCGGCCACGCGTCGCTCTTCTCATCCTCTACAACTCTATCTAAGTTTTGTAGTGAGTATTCTATTCATCTCTGCCTAGTTTTCGAAATTCCCCACTGTTACATATTTTTGGATAGTTAGTGTTGAAATCTTGTGATTTTGGGTGTTTAGAAATACACATGGATTCTAAGCGGGTTATATCCCTACTTCATATGGGCTGAGGTAAGAAGTGCTCAAACCCTTGTGATTTGTCATTTTATGAGCCCTAGGTTGATGTATGTATGTGATATTGGTTATGTTAGTGTATTTGGTGATGTTGGTGCACAATTGGGAGATTGGTATTGCTTGAGGAGCTTTGGTGAGGCTTGGAGCTAAGATTGGTGAAGACTTCCAAAGAAGAGGCTCAATTGGTTTGGCTACAAGAGGTTCGGTTTAAGTTTCATTTAAGTACTGTGTGGTGTGATGAGAATTTCTAGGCGAGATGCCCCTAGGATTAAGTTTGAATTGTGTAAATGGTTGGTGCTAATATGCATAGTTGGTATGTAATATGAGTTTAATGATTGGGTTGAGAATTGTGTGGCCTTGTATGCTTGGTGTATTGAAAATTTGATGTATTGGGTAATGAGTATTGATTTGTGGTTTATGCATTTAAATTGTGAAATTGGGCCGGAGGCCGTGAATTTTGGGCCGGAGGTCGGAAAGAGGTAAGGAAGGTAAGTTGACGTGTGCATTATATGATGTCACAAGTGATTGGATGTTGAGGAGGCTTGATGTTGATTTTGGTATATTTTGATTTATTTCAAAGAAAGGGATGAAATTGGCATGTTTTGGTTGATTTTGAAAAGAGTTGGAAATGGCTTGTTTTGAAAATGGCACTTTGTGGTTTTGTGTGAAAACATGGTTTTTGGGCATACTTTGATGGGACATAACTTGGACTGTGGATTTCCGTTTTGTGCCAAACTTGTTTAAAAGTGAAATTGGATCCACGATGTCCATGCCGTTCGAAGAACGGGCGAAAAATGATTTAAAATGAGAAAGTTATGTCTGTCGGAAGATTGGGGGTTGAATCTGTGAATTCTACAGCTTTTAACTTAGAAAATTTTTAGCAGAATGACCCTCCACGCGTAGGCGTACTTGGCGCGTACGCGTCGTTCTTCAAGAAGGCACCATCCACGCGTGCGCGTGGTGTGCGCGGGCACGTCGATGCGCTTCACCAAATGCCCAGCCATTTTTCCGAGAGTTGTGCCAGAATTGTGCCAGTTTTGTGCCTGGGGCGCAAGTGCACCCACGCGTACGCGTGGCTGACGCATACGCGCTGTTTGGCTATTTTTCAATCTGCGCGTCCGCGCGTATGATGCTTGCGCGTTGATGAGTTTTGTGGCCTTCCACGCGTGCGCGTGGAGTGCGCGTACGCGTGGCCCTGTTTTCATGCCAAACTTGATTTTTGTGTTTTAAAAGCCAAATCTCATGCTTCTAAGCCTCCGATCTCACCCCTTATGTATTAAATCATTATGATATGCCTAGCAATGAGAAAGGAGCTAGGGGATGTGGTAACTTGCGAGTGAAGCAAGGGGAAAAGTTATGATCAATGATGATTGAAGATGATTATATGAGATATGGAGGATGACGGTGGAAGTACCGTGTATGCCATGAGCCGAAGTGCTATATTTATTGATAAATGGCTGGTTCTTGATTGAACCATGAGCCAGATGGCTGAGTTATTGCCAGGTTATGGCAAAGCCATTATCGGTTATGGCTGAGTATAAAAGCATATATGATTAATGAATGAATGTGTTAAATGGATAATAATGGAGAATATTGAAATGTGATGTGTGACCCCGGGTAGTAGGCAGTGGCGTTGTCCACTTGCTCCGGGTATGAGACGGGAAAGAATGTTTATGATAAATGAGTTAAATTATGGAGTTTTGAATAAATGATTATTTGTGATACCTGGGTAGTAGTAAGAGTGGTGGTTCATCACGCTTGCTCCAGGTTAATGTTTGAGATTTGATAACAATGATGATTGCTTTTAAACTGAACGAATATATGTTTTGAGATCCTGGGCAGTAGCAAGGGTTGTGGTTCGTCCCACTTGCTCCAGGTCAGAGATTGTGATGCCTGGGTAGTAGCGGCAGTAGTGGTGAATCCACTCGCTCCAGGTTGAGCTTTTAGACACCCGCCTGGATAGTAGCCGCAGTAGTGATTATTTCACTGGCTCTGGGTTGAGCGGGCAGTAGCAAGGGGGTTGTAGCTCCAACCTATTTGCTTTGCAAGCGGTGTTTCTGTCCAATGGTTAGCTACCAGGACATGTCGGGTTGGCTATATAATCGACAGATGATATCATCAACCATAGGGCAGGCATTCATCATTTGCATATGTTTGAATTGTTTGGGTTTGCCTGTTTGTTTTGAATTTCTACATCATATATGCCATGTTACCTGACTATGTGCTACTTGTTCTACTTGTACCATATTTGTGTATTACTTGCCTGTATTGCTTGTGTTTGTACAACTGAGAGGCCCCTCATGCTGGTGTCGGTGGATGTTGAGGGCTGTTCTTGATGAGATGAATTGATGATGCGATTGCATGATGATGATGATTATTGAATGAGATAATTTGAACTCCCTGGGTAGACGCAGTGATGTGGTTTCACTAGCTCCAGGTGAAGGTATGATGTATTGATATAGAATTGTTGAGATAGAACAACTGGTGATAGTTTTGCTTATGATTCTGAGTCTGATTCGTGGAAGAGTCGGCGAGTTGGGAAACATGTGAAACATGAATTAGATTTAGCACTCCCTTATGACAGTTGCCTATTCATGGATCAGCGAGAACCTAGGATGGATAATTGGTGAAGAAGTTTAGGATGCTTAGTGGGTTTTTATTGCAGTGCATTGTATTTATTTGACACTTTTACCATACTGGGAACCCATGGGCCCGGGGTTCTCATTCCGTATATATCTCTTATTTTTCAGAAACAGGTCCAGGTGCTCAGAAGTGAGTTGTGGGTCGTCTGAGAGACGGCGAAGATCTTTCTTTTCACTCCTTTGTGTTTTGCTTAGAATCTCTCCACCTTTGTTTTGAAAAGATTATATTATGTATTGAACTCTTTTGAATTTGCCTATAGAGGCTCTCATGTTTCCTTCGGGAGAGATTAGGATATACTATTGTCAACTACTTTCATACCGTATCCTAGCCGGCCTAAACTTCGCGGGTCGCGACTAGTGGCTATTTACTTATGTTATATATATCTATCTGTTATCTACCTCTTAATCTCCTCTACGCTTTATCCGTATATTGCTTTCGGCTTCACGATTTATCTTTTGTTGTCGATACGTGAGTGACACGTCTTCGCGATTTTATTTCTACTCTTTTCAGGCTTCTCAATTAATACTCCTTTCGAAATTACCTACTTTTATATATTAAAAATCCACCTGAGAGTCGTACCACCATAATATCATTGACTTATGACTCGAGCATAAGGATTTGAATATTAGGGTATTACATTATGGTATCAGAGCAGTTCATCCTCGTGAGCCTGAGGGATGGAACTGCTTATGCTTCAATGCATACTCTGAGTCTGTGCCTGTGCTAGTTAGGGTATCTAACCGATATATCTAGCATAAAGTCCATGAGTGTACCTTTGGTACTTTGAAGCACTATACTTCTGATATTGAGACTGATCAACTTGATATCGATTGTTTGGTGTGTATAGGAACCAGATGGCGCCTCGTGGACCCGGTCGGGGACGTGAGAGAGATCGTACTAATACGCAGGAATCGGAAATCAACCCGAATAACCCGGTAAACCTTATGGCGGCGTTGGAGAATATGGCTGCTGCTATGCAGGCCACCGCGGAGGCTCTTGGGCAACAGATAAACAATAATGGCAATGGCAGAAGGGAAGCTCAGGGCCCTATGACACTGGCAACCTTCTTAAAGGTTAATCCACCTAAGTTCAAGGGAACCACCAATCCGACTGAAGCTGATACTTGGTTTCAGGCCATGGAGCGAGCACTGCAAGCGCAGTTGGTGCCTGAAGAGCAGTGTGTTGAATTTGCTACCTATCTGCTCACGGGGGAAACATCGCATTGGTGGCAAGGGGCTCGACGTCTCCTACAACAGGGGAATGATCCTATCACTTGGGATGCCTTCCAGGTGGAATTCTATAAGAAGTACTTTCCGAATTCCGCCAGGACAGCCAAGGAATTGGAGTTACTGTAGCTGAAGCAAGGTGCTATGTCCGTATCTGAGTATACAGACAAATTCGAGGAGCTATTCAGGTTTTCCCGCATGTGTCAGGGAGCTCCGGGAGACTTCGAGGAATGGAAATGCATTAAGTATGAAGGAGGACTCCGGAGCGACATCTTAAGTTCGGTGGGACCAATGGAGATCCGAACTTTTTTAGAGTTGGTGAATAAGAGCAAAATTACTTAAGAGTGTGTGAAAAGGAGGGTTGCAGAGAAAGGAAGTCATAGAAAGCACAATGAAGGATGCGCACCAAGGGGTCGATAGTTTAAGGAGAGAGGATACGTACAACACTTTCCCCAAGGACAGAATAACTTTGCGACGAGTGAGGAGTCCCAAAGGAACGGTAAGGGAAAACGGGCAGCGGCTGCTTCTGATGTTTCAAGTTATCAGAGATGTGGAAGTCATCACCCAAATAGGCCGTGCCAATTGGGGTTAGGTGTATGTTACAAGTGCGGGTTACCAGGGCATGTATCAAGAAATTGCCAACAAGGAGAGAGTCAGGATGCGAGCCGATTGCGACAGTAAGATTGAGGTAATTGCCTTAATACAAATCGATAAATGCCTGTGATGTAAATGACTTTCTGTTGAGAATGATGTGTTGTGTTGGTTATGTAGTTGGTTGATTTCTGGATTTTTGATGAAACGGATTGAACCCGTGACTTTTAGTTCCTTTGATTTAAATAGATAAGGGATGGTCCTAAATGATGGATTTGGAAACGTTGACTTGAATTGTCGGTCAAGTTAAGTGGTGGTTTAGTACTTGAGGAAATAAGTGATGAAACTAATACTTGACGAGAAATCAAGGTGGCATAGCGGAAGCTTGCTAAAGCATTAGCATAGTATGGTAATAATAAGGAAAAGTGGAGTATGATTAGAAATGCTTTATGCTTTGAGTACTTAAAAGTTTAGTGAGCTTATGCAGATAATGATTCTAGATAATTGGAATTAATTGCGGCTGTAAGCCTTGATGGTTCTGAAACGGATGAGAAAATTATCATTGATGCGTAATCGGATTTAGATGATGATTGAGTGCAAGTTGTCGTGTTCGAGAGATGAGTGCTATGATGTTTGGTCATGGTGACCTTGGATTTAAATCAAGATTTATAATGATCGGTTTTAGAGGAATAGTTTGGAAACCTTTAAATTGCAATGCTGATGCGGTACTGAGATTGGTTTGAGGGAACTCGTGACGGGTGGTAAACTCCAATTATTGGGGAGGTGCTGTTAAATTTTTTTTTCTTTTTTCCAAGAATTTGAAGGAGTGTTGGTTATAGTTTCGAGAAGGACCTTTGATTTGAATAACTTTAACAAAAGAGATGTGTTTCAAATGCTTTTATAGATTATTAAAGTAAGTTGGATTCTTAAGATTTTGTCAGCTTGTTAGTCCAAACTCATTTGAGTTCTAAAAATGAAGAAGGCTTTGATTAATTATAATGATGTGGGATGATGGCTATGATTAACAATGATGGCAATATTATTGATGACATGATTTGAGATTTAATAGGGTGTGAGTTGATGAGACGATAAAAGTAAGGAACGAGGCTGTTGGTCAGCGTTGAACGAATGACCGAGACCCTCAGAGATGGAGAAATCAGAGCGCGGCAACGGAAGTGCGCAGAGTAAAAGGACCTTGGAACTGTTATGCGTTGGATATAAAGGCAGACTACGCTCGCGTACTCGCAGTGATGGATGGAATTTTCGAGGGCGAAAATATCTGTTAGGAGGGTAGAATGTAATACCTGGTCTAATCGAAATTAATTAAATAATGAGTTAAATATGAGCGAATATG
>NC_029785.2:102037504-102062945 GCF_000816755.2 Arachis ipaensis | reverse complement strand
ATTTTGCCCTAAAGAAGGGGTGTTGGGCGCTGAAATTGGGAAGAGAGAAAACCTAACTCTCTTTGATCTTCAAACCACCATAACTTGAGCTACGGAGCTCCGATTGACGAGCCGTTTGTGGCCACACGTCGCTCTTCTCATCCTCTATAATTCTATCTAATTTTTGTGGTGAGTATTCCATTCATCTCTGCCCAGCTTTCGAAATTCTCCACTGTTACACGTTTTTAGGTAGTTAGTGTTGAAATCTTGTGATTTTGGGTGATTAGGGATACTCCAACATGGATTCTAAGCGGGTTATATCCCTACTTTATACGGGCTGAGGTAAGAAGTGCTCAAACCCTTGTGATTTGTCATTTTTATGAGCCCTAGGTTGATGTATGTATGTGATATTGGTTATGTTAGTGTATTTGGTGATGTTGGTGCACAATTGGGAGATTGGTATTGCTTGAGGAGCTTTGGTGAGGCTTGGAGCTAAGGTTGGTGAAGACTTCCAAAGAAGAGGCTCAATTGGTTTGGCTACAAGCGGTACGGTTTAAGTTTCATTTAAGTACCGTGTGGTGTGATGAGAGTTTCTAGGCTAGATGCCCCTAGGATTAAGTTTGAATTTTGTTATTGGTTGGTGCTAATATGCATAGCTGGTATGTAATATGAGTTTAATGATTGGGTTGAGAATTGTGTGGCCTTGTATGCTTGGTGTATTGAAAATTTGATGTATTGGGTAATGAGTATTGATTTGTGGTTTATGCATTTAAATTGTGAAATTGGGCCAGAGGCCGTGAATTTTGGGACGGAGGCCAGAAAGAGGTAAGGAAGGTAAGTTGACGTATGCATTATATGATGACACAAGTGATTGGATAAATTTCAGATAATGAATATATGAATGATTGGGTTGGTTATTGAATAATAAGGTTGGGAGAGTTAGAGTGTGGAATTTGGTAATTTTGGGTAAAATTATGTAGATGAGGTATGTTTGGTTTTGGTTGAGATATATTATGTGGTCATATATGTGATTATGATTATTGATGCCTTAGCTTGATGGTATGATGATGCATTAGAGATACGTATGTTGTGATATATGCTTGAAGAATGATTAAGGTTGATTTGTGGGTGAAACCACGTGTTAGTGAGTATGATATTGATTTTGTATAATGATGGTTGATTGGAAATAGTGTTGTTGAAATTTGGCATGAGGAAGAGTATATGATATGTAAATGTGTTTGAGTTTGAGCCACTTGGGTGAAGTGGGTTAAAATGGTGGGATGATGTTTTGTGAATTGTGGTAAAGTGTTAATGTGTGAGTTGAGGAGGCTTGATGCTGATTTTGGTATATTTTGATTGATTTCAAAGAAAGGAATGAAATTGGCATGTTTTAGTTGATTTTGAAAAGAGTTGGAAATGGCTTGTTTTGAAAATGGCACTTTGTGGTTTTGTGTGAAAATATGGTTTTTGGGCATACTTTGACGGGACATAACTTGGACTGCGGATTTCTGTTTTGTGCCAAACTTGTTTAAAAGTGAAATTGGATCCGCGATGTCCATGCCGTTCGAAGAACGGGCAAAAAACGATTTAAAATGAGAAAGTTATGTCCGTCGGAAGATTGGGGGTTGAATCTGTGAATTCTGCAGCTTTTAACTTAGAAAATTTTTAGCAGAATGACCCTCCACGCGTAGGCGTACTTGGGGCGTACGCGTCGTTCTTCAAGAAGGCACCATCCACGCGTGCGCGTGGTGTGCGTGGGCGCGTCGATGCGCTGCACCAAATGCCCAGCCATTTTTCTGAGAGTTGTGCCAGAATTGTGCCAGTTTTGTGCCTGGGGTGCAAGTGCACCCACGCGTACGCGTGGCTGACGCATACGCGCCGTTTGGCTATTTTTCAATCCGCGCGTATGACGCTTGCGCGTTGATGAGTTTTGTGCCCTTCCACGCGTGCGCGTGGAGTGCGCGTATGCGTGGCCCTATTTTCATGCCAAAGTTGATTTTTGAGTTTTAAAAGCCAAATCTCATGCTTCTAAGCCTCCGATCTCACCCCTTATGTATTAAATCATTATGATATGCCTAGCAATGAGAAAGGAGCTAGGGGATGTGGTAACTTGCGAGTGAAGCAAGGGAAAAAGTTATGATCAATGATGATCGAAGATGATTATATGAGATATGGAGGATGACAGTGGAAGTACCGTGTATGCCATGAGCCGAAGGGCTATATTTATTGATAAATGGCTGGTTCTTGATTGAACCATGACCCGGATGGCTGAGTTATTGCCGGGTTATGGCAAAGCCATTATTGGTTACGGCTGAGTATAAAAGCATATATGATTAATAAATGAATGTGTTAAATGGATAATAATGGAGAATGTTGAAATGTGATGTGTGACCCCGGGTAGTAGGCAGTGGCATTGTCCACTTGCTCCGGGTATGAGACGGGAAAGAATGTTTATGATAAATGAGTTAAATTATGGAGTTTTGAATAAATGATTATTTATGATACCTGGGTAGTAGTAAAAGTGGTGGTTCATCACGCTTGCTCCAGGTTAATGTTTGAGATTTGATAACAATGATGATTGCTTTTAAACTGAACGAATATATGTTTTGAGATCCTGGGCAGTAGCAAGGGTTGTGGTTCGTCCCACTTGCTCCAGGTTAGAGATTGTGATGCTTGGGTAGTAGCGGCAGTAGTGGTGAATCCACTCGCTCCAGGTTGAGCTTTTAGACACCCGCCTGGGTAGTAGCCGCAGTAGTGATTATTTCACTGGCTCTGGGTTGAGCGGGCAGTAGCAAGGGGGTTGTAGCTCAAACCTACTTGCTCCGCAAGGGGTGTTTCTGTCCAATGGTTAGCTACCAGGACATGTCGGGTTGGCTATATAACCGACAGATGATATCATCAGCCATAGGGCAGGCATTCATCATTTGCATATGTTTGAATTGTTTGGGTTTGCCTATTTGTTTTGGATTTCTACATCACATATGCTATGTTACCTAATTATGTGCTATTTGTTCTACTTGTACCATATTTGTGTATTACTTGCCTGTATTGCTTGTGTTTGTACAACTGAGAGGCCCCTCATGCTGGTGTCGGTGGATGTTGAGGGCTGTTCTTGATGAGATGAATTGATGATGCGATTGCATGATGATGATGATTATTGAATGAGATAATTTGAACTCCTTGGGTAGACACAGTGATGTGGTTTCACTAGCTCCAGGTGAAGGTATGATGTATTGATATAGAATTGTTGAGATAGAACAACTGGTGATAGTTTTGCTTATGATTCTGAGTCTAATTCGTGGAAGAGTCAGCGAGTTGGGAAACATGTGAAACATGAATTAGATTTAGCACTCCCTTATGACAGTTGCCTATTCATGGATTAGCGAGAACCTAGGATGGATAATTGGTGAAGAAGTTTAGGATGCTTAGTGGGTTTTTATTACAGTGCATTGTATTTATTTGACACTTTTACCGTACTGGGAACCCATGGACCCGGGGTTCTCATTCTGTATATATCTCTTGTTTTTTAGATACAGGTCCAGGTGCTCAAAAGTGAGTTGTGGGTCGTTTGAGAGACGGCGAAGATCTTTATTTTCTCTCCTTTGTGTTTTGCTTAAAATCTCTCCACCTTTGTTTTGAAAAGATTATATTATGTATTAAACTCTTTTAAATTTGCCTATAGAGGCTCTCATGTTTCCTTCGGGAAAGATTAGGATATACTGTTGTCAACTACTTTCATACTGTATCCTAGCCGGCCAAAACTTTGCGGGTCGTGACTAGTGGCTATTTACTTATGTTATATATATCTATCTGTTATCTACCTCTTAATCTCCTCTACGCCACATCCGTATATCGCTTTCGGCTTCACGGTTTATGTTTTGTTGTCGATACGTGAGTGACACGTCTTCGTGATTTTATTTCTACTCTTTTCAGGCTTCTCAATTAATACTCCTTTCGAAATTACCTACTTTTATATAGTAAAAATCCACCTGAGTCGTACCACCGTAATATCATTGACTTCTGACTCGAGCATAAGGATTTGAATATTAGGGTGTTACATAACTTGTAGAGGAATGGTGTAGGTTGTTTGGTGGTTTTGCTCCATGTTTACAAAATATGGCCGTTCGCATTCTTAGCCAAGCATCTGCTTCTTCGGGGGTGTGAAAGGAATTGGAGTCTTTTTTTTATCAAATTCATACAAAACGAACGAATAGATTGGAGCATGATAGGCTAAGTGATATTGTGTATGTTACATATAATTTACGTCTTAAATCCAGGAAATATATATTTCATACTTTCATTTCATATCATGAGATTTTGTGTAGTTAATATACTAGGCTTATCATATATTGTATTTAATTTGTTAGGACGAAAAGACAAAAGAGAAAGCAAAAGGTAAAAATATGATCCAATCAATATTGAAAGTATTGATTTGGTTGACTTTTGGGTGACGGAAGAGGTTGTTGAAAAAGAGCCTGATCTTCCAAGTAATATTGAAGGCTTTCCTCGTGAGTATTATAGTTTATTGTCTGATCATTTATTACAATAGCTTTAATCTTTAATTTATTGATAATATGTTATATATTTTGTTAGATGAGATTGATGCTGATTTAGATCAAGGTGGTAGTGGTGGTGGTAGTAGTAGTACATTGTATGCTGCACCACTTGATTTTTCTGGTCCAAGTAGTGGACATGAAGGTGATGATATCAACGAAGAAATATGCAACAAGTTATGGCGAATTTTGATGATTGATGACAAACTTGAATCAGTTGGATGTTGGCATCTTATGTTTATGTTTGATTGGTTGTTTTTGTTATTTGACTTTTGAGTTTGTATTTGAATGAGATCATAATATTCTGGTTTATGTAGTACTTAGGAAGTGGGTAAGGATCCTTGGGACAAGCTTTTGTTGAGGACGGTGTAGTCAATGCACATCCTCCACTTTCCGTTCTGTTTCTTCACGAGTATTATGTTGACAAGCCATAACAGGTATTTTACCTACCTTATAAAATTAGCTTTTAGCAACTTCTGGACTTGTTCTTCTATGGCTTTTGCTCTTTTAGGACTGAGCTTTCGTCATTTCTGTTGGATAGGTCATGAGCCCGAGTAAACAGCAAGCTTGTGACTCATGAGATCAGGATGGATCCCTGGTATGTCGGAAGCTTTCTAGACAAAGAGATTGGATTTTTCTCGTAGGAGCTGAATAAGTTCTTATTTTAGCTATTCTTCCAGGTTTGCCCCTACACTAGTTGTTTTTTATCTCCTCCCCAATCTAGACCTCTGATGACTGCGCATCATGTTATGTTTTTCTATGCTTTTTCATATCAAAAATTAGTTTATAATGCCCAATTATTGAATATTTGTTGTGCTTAAGTTGAATATTGCTTTGATCTTTTGATTTGATGAATTTTGTAGAAAATGATGGAAAAAGAAGCAAAAAACACAAAACAAGCTCAAAAGAAGAAAATAGTTTAAAGGGTGAAGCAGAGAAGATAAGAAACAGGGGAGAGCGCCTTTGGCACTACGCTTTGCCCAGAAGCGTTCTTCAGCATTAAGAGAATGCCTTTGGCGCTACGCTCTCCCCAAAAGCGTCCCTCAAATCAAGAGAGTGCCTTTGGCACAACGCTTTTCTCAAAGGCGCTTTGGATTACCAGAAGAGCACCTTTGGCGCTACGTTTTTACCAAGAGCACCTGTGATAGAAGAGGGAAAATTTAGCTGCTGACGCGTACGCGAGGGTGACGCATACGCGTGAGGGTGATATTTTCAGCTGGTGACGCGTACGCATGAAAGTGATATTTTTGACAAGCGCTACGCCTTCCTCAAAAATGCTACGCTAGCCTGGAAGCCTCACCTTTGCTCAATTAACTTCACTCCAAGTCCACTTATACTTCAAGAAAGCAAGCCCACAATTGTCAACCAATCAAGGCCACAAGAATCATCTAGAATAGTTAATTTTCATTTGATTGTAATTTATTTTCAATTTCATTTCAATTTGTAATTTAGGCTAGCTTATATATAGGTTTTATTTTCATAGAATTAGGCACTCCGCTGGGGGGAGTCTTCCGACCCTTTCTTCTCACCATCATCTTCTTCTCTTTTCTTTCTTACTTTTGTAAATATTTTGTTATGAATTACTAAATCTTTCCATTGGGAAAGAGAGCTCTATTACAATTCAATGGGTTAATTTATTTTCATTCTTCATCTTCAATTCTTCTTTTATTGTTGCTTTAGAGAGAGTCTTTGTGCTTCATAGATCCAATTACTACCGAAAGGGGGATTGGATCTACTTAAATTACATGTAAGCCTTGAGAAAGGGATCATGGAATTCAGTTTGAGGCTCTTCTCTCATAATCCTCTTGATCAATACATTCTTAGTTGGTATATGAGATGTAACCACTTTGAATTGAGGTCTTGAGGGTTGTGTGGCCTTTGAATCAGAAATTGAACTTCATCTCTTCTCATGACCAATTAGATCAAGAGATTGGCAATTGTTTATGTTAAGAGAAATCAAATCACCAAGAGATTGGGGTTTGGTTACTTATGATTTGCCAAGAGATCAATAATTGTATGATTGAAGAGGAGATGAGAATGGTTGATCCTAACAGAGCAATATCTCTTGATCCCAATGCTTCTCTTTTATTTTTACTTCTAGTTATTTACCTTTCCGTCATTTACTTTCCTGCACTTTACTTTCTTGTACTTTCTATTCCTTGCAATTTTACTTTCCATCACTTTATTTTCTTGCACTTTACTTTTACGTCATTTACTTTTCTTGCACTTTATTGCTTTCTTTTAATTTCTAGTCATTTATATTTTTTTGTTGCTCATCACTCCAATATGAACCGTCTAACTAGAATAATCAACTAACTATTGATTGCTTAATCCTTTAATCCTCGTGGGATCGACCTCACTCTAAGTGAGTTTTATTACTTGATACGACCCGGTATACTTGCCGGTAAGTTAATACATGAAAATTAAATTTTTTACGTATCAAATTTTTGGCGCCGTTGCCGGAGATTAATTGTGATTGACAATCTACCGGTGGTTGATTACCTAGATTAGACATTTTTTTCTCTTTTTTTTTAAGTCATTTAATTCTTTTAGTTTTCAATTTTCTCTTGCTACTAAGGTGTTTGTGTTATTGCCTCACTAAGAACTCCTTATCTCGGACATAAGGAATTTCAATTTTTCTTAGTGATTGTGTTTTACAAAATTCAAATGGAGTTTACTTCACATTTTGATCGATCATATCACATGGGATATTGCCCATCACCACAAAATGATTCAAGTCATTATTTTAATGGTGGCTAGGAATATCACCAAGGAATGATAGATTATGAGCAATCAACCCAATTGGGATATGCTCCAGGGCCACAAAATGATCAAGACAAATTCATGGGATATTGCCCACCACCACAAAATGATTCATGTCATTATGCTAATGGTGGATGGGAATATCAACAAAGAATGATGGAGTGTGAACAATCAAATGAAATGAAATACCTCCCAGAGCCACAAAATAACTCATATTGTTATGACACTTACACAAATTGTGGCTGAGGAGAAGATTTTGATGCTCCATATTCTAGTTATCAAGAGCCATCATCACTTGATTGTCCCTCATATACATTCATGCAAGATTTTTCAACCTCACCGCATGATTTTTCACCTCAAAACAACTTCATCACAACACCCCTAAATTCACAAAATCCTCCCCAACTTTCTTCTCTCTTGCTAGAAGTGGAACGATGCCTTCAAAGGCACAAAGAATTCTTGGAAAGACAAGAACAATCTTGGGAAGAACGAGAAATCCTAAGCAAGAAGACGGACGAGTATTTAGATCAAGCAGCAAAACACTTAAGTGTACTAAGCAAGGAGGATGAATACCAAATGGTGGGTGCAAAGGTGGAATTTGAAGAACAAGAAAAAGAGGCACCTATACCAAGTGAAATTCCAATGAAGAAGGAGGTTGTGGAGGCATATGAGCCAAGGATTCCATATCCACAGAGGCTACTTGAGATGATAAAGCAATATGCAAACTCACTCCCAAAGAAAGCAATGCAAGATCTTACAAAAGAAAGGGAGGAAGACAACCAAGGGGGTCTACATCCCCTTGAAGCAGAGAGTTGCATGAAGGATGGGTTCATTGAACCACCAATTCAAGAAATTCTTGATGAAGAGGACACTCCAACCATCACACAAAACCCAATGCTTGATATCAAAGAAGTGAAGGCAACCAACAAAAGTACTAAAAAAAGGATTGTGACCAAGATACGAAGGACAACATTCATGAAGAAGAAAAGGTCGAACAAAAGCAATCCCACCCCTACCCAAGCAAGCAAAGAAAATCAAGCAAATAACAAAAGAAAGCTTGTTGGGAAGAGGCCAACAGGGGACATCAACTTGCTCTTCTCTCCCCTTGGGGTCATTCCTCTTAACCAACTGAAAGAAGAGGAAGAAAGTTGAGAACAACATGTCAAGTTAATGACATTAAAAGAGCGCTTGTTGGGAGGTAACCCAACAGTAGGTAACATTTTCTTTCTTTGCTTTGTTTATTTTCAATAATTTGGCATATGATTGCATTCTAAGTTTGGTCTTACCATGCAACAATTTGATTTTCAATTTTCATTGGGTACTTGCATCATTCTAAAATGAAAGTGTCACACTAAATTTGGTGTTGCCACTTATTTTTCATGCTATGTACCATGCACACCACTTATTAATGCAATCACATTGTCTCTGTTATTACTTCTTGTGCCTTTATTGTGTCCTTAATTTTTCTCGCTTAAGCACATGCATTACTCACATTTCATTGTGTAAGACACTCATGACCCATCATAAACCCCATCACCACTGTTTTATTTGTTGCTTGAGGACAAGCAATCATTCTAAGTTTGGTGTTAAGGGAAAGGGAAGAATAGGAGGAAAGTGACAACAACAATGAAGATGAACTACAAGGTGGTAAAGTTCCTTTTCCTCTTATTTGTTTCCAGTACTTTAAATTGCATGAATGTCTCTTATTTTCTTCATATCCATGTGTGTTGTGAATAAGCATAGCTTGATTTTTTTTTTTGAATTGTAACATGTTGCTATGACATTATGACTACCATCTTGAATTTTTGT
Source organism: Arachis ipaensis (assembly GCF_000816755.2). NCBI lineage: Eukaryota > Viridiplantae > Streptophyta > Magnoliopsida > Fabales > Fabaceae > Arachis > Arachis ipaensis. The sequence goes on along the minus strand of NC_029785.2, from coordinate 102,053,841 downwards.
GAGTCAAGTAATTGAGTATCATGATCATAAACAAACAAGGTAATTAAAGAAGAACCTAGCATGAGCATATAAGTATTGGAAGGCTAGCATGACTATTGTTGCTCAATTGCACTTGAATTTGTTTTATTGAAATTTTCATCTAGGACATTTTATGAAATTTTTGAAATCATGAAAACCTTGAAGAAAGCAAATGCAATTAAGGCAAGAAAAGAAAAAGGGAAAGAATGAGAAAGTTGAAGGCTCTGAGTACCAATGACAATTCAATTGTCAAGTACTTGTGGTGTTTATGTATCAAGCAAAAACTTGAAAACAAAACACTTAGAGTCAAGGCTAGGCTCAAATGCAAAGCACTCCCTCAAAGCTCAAGGCTCTGAGCATCAATGATTAGAGAGTAAAGAAAAGAAACAATTGAGCTAAAAGAGTCCTCTAATTAAATGCTTGTGGTGCTTATGTATCAAGTGGTAATACTTGAAAACAAAGCATTTAGAGTCGTAGCTTTCAAAAAATGGTGAAAAGCACCCAAAAAGCTAAGCTAAGAAAATAATAAAAAGCTTGCTTCAAGAAAGGAACATAAAGAAAAAGATTTCATAAAATGAGCTAGATAGAAGCATCAATCATTTGAATTTCTTTTGTGATTGTAGTATGCATAAGAAACTAGCCAACCATGAACATAAAAATTGCTACTCTTCTCACCTTGGTTTGTCAAAATTTATTCCATGATTCTTTGTTTGCTTGAGGACAAGCAAAGTTTAAGTTTAGTGTTGTGATGACTGCGTATCATGTTATGTTTTTCTATGCTTTTTCATATCAAAAATTAGTTTATAATGCCCAATTATTGAGTATTTATTATGCTTAAGCTGTATATTGCATTAATCTTTTAATTTGATGAATTTTGTAGAAAATGGTGGAAAAAGAAGCAAAAAGCACAAAACAAGCTCAAAAGAAGAAAAAAATTTAAAGGGTGAAGCAGAAAAGATAAGAAACAGGCGAGAGTGCCTTTGGCGCTACGCTCTACCCAAAAGCGTCCCTCATATCAAGAGAGCGCCTTTGGCACAACACTTTTCTCAAAGGCGCTTTGGATTACCAGAAGAGCGCCTTTGGCGCTACATTTTTACCAAGAGCGCCTGCGATAGAAGAGGGAAAATTTAGCTGGCGACACGTACGCGTGGGTGACGCATATGCATGAAAGTGATATTTTTGAAGACCACGCGCACGCACAGATAAAGCGTACACGAGAATTTGACATTTTTTGAAGACCACGCGCACGTATGGACGAGGCGTACGCGTGGAAGAGCGCCTTTGACACTAAAGCTACGCTTTTTCCAAAAGCGCTGAAGATCACGCACACACGTGGGTGACGCGTACGCGTGACAAGTGCCAAAAACAATGATGACGCGCAAGCGTGGGTGACACGTACGCGTGAGTGCATGAGCGCTACACCTTCCTCAAAAATGCTACGCTAGCCTGGAAGCCTCACCTTTGCTCAATTAACTTCACTCCAAGTCCACTTATACTTCAAGCAAGCGAGCCCACAATTGTTAACCAATCAAGGCCACAAGAATAATCTAGAATAGTTAATTTTCATTTGATTGCAATTTATTTTCAATTTCATTTCAATTTGTAATTTAGGCTAGCTTATATATAGGTTTTAGTTTCATAGAATTAGGCACTCCGCTGGGGGGAGTTTTCGGACCCTCTTTTTTCACCATCATCTTCTTCTCTTTTCTTTCTTACTTTTGTAAATATTTTGTTATGAATTACTAACTCTTTCCATTGGGAAAGAGAGCTCTATTGTAATTCAATGGGTTGATTTATTTTCATTCTTCATCTTCAATTCTTCTTTTATTGTTGCTTTAGAGAGAGTCATTGTGCTTCATAGATCCAATAACTACCGAAAGGGGGATTGGATCTACTTAAATTACATGTGATCCTTGAGAAAGGGGTCATGGAATTCAGTTTGAGGCTCTTCTCTCATAATCCTCTTGATCAATATATTCTTAGTTGGTATGTGAGATGTAACCACTTTGAATTGAGGTCTTGAGGGTTGTGTGGCCTTTGAATCAGAAATTGAACATCATCTCTTCTCATGACCAATTAGATCAAGAGATTGGCAATTGTTTATGTTAAGAGAAATCAAATCACCAAGAGATTGGGGTTTGGTTACTTATGATTTTCCAAGAGATCAATAATTGTATGATTGAAGAGGAGATGAGAATGGTTGATCCTAAGAGAGCAATATCTCTTGATCCCAATGCTTCTCTTTTATTTTTACTTATAGTTATTTACCTTTCCGTCATTTACTTTCCTGCACTTTACTTTCTTGTACTTTCTATTCCTTGCAACCTTACTTTCCAGCACTTTATTTTCTTGCACTTTACTTTTACGTCATTTACTTTTCTTGCACTTTATTGCTTTCTTTTAATTTCTAGTCATTTACATTTCATGTTGCTCATCACTCCAATATGAACCGTCTAACTAGAATAATCAACTAACTATTGATTGCTTAATCCTTTAATCCTCGTGGGATCGACCTCACTCTAAGTGAGTTTTATTACTTGATACGACCTGGTATACTTGCCGGTAGTTAATACGTGAAAATTAATTTTTTTACATATCAACCTCCTCGATCTTTCCTTCAGGTTGAGGTCTTAGTTCTTCCCAAACTCGGATACCTCCAAGCGCTATAGTGTTGACCTCCTTTCTTTTTGTATACCCTCATAGGTTCAAGCTTTCATTGTAGCATCTTCTTGCTAGTTTCTGGTCTCTCATCACAGTGGCTATTCCCTTAAGAGTGGGAAACTTCATGCAAATATGAGGGGTGGAGACTACTACAACAAGTTGGTTTAGTGTTGTCAAACCTATAAAGGCATTATAAGTCGATGCCACATCGATTACTATGTAGTCTATGCTCAAGGTTTTTTATTTTGGGACCTTCCTAAAGGTGGTACAGAGAGAAATAAATCCTAGGGGTTGGATAGGAGTATCTCCCAGACTGAAGAGGGTATCGGGGTGGTATGCTCTCAACTCTTTTTCTTGTAGGCCCAATTTATCGAAACCTGGTTTGAACAGGATGTCCACGGAGCTTCCTTGATCTACTAGAGTTTTGTGGAGGTTTTCATTGGCAAATATCATTGTGATCACGACGGGGTGATGACCAAGAGATCGGGCATTTCAGCATCCTCACTGACCTGGTAGACTTCTTTTAAATGTCTCTTGCGGGGAATTTTGTAACTCTTGCGAATCCTCCAGCAATCATATGGATGTGCCTCTCAGGAGTTTGTGGCGGTCAATCTCCGCGAACCCGACTTCTTCATCTCTTTTCCTCTTACCTTGATCATTCGACCTGTCTACTAAATACCTATCTAACTGACCTTCCCTAGCCAATTTCTCGATTGCATTTTTTAAATCGTAGCAATCATTGGTAGAATGGTCGTAGATTTTGTGGTATTCATAGTATTCTACCCGACTTCTACCTTTTTTGTTTTTGAACGGCTTGGGAGGTGAGATTTTTTCTGTATGGTAGATCTCTCTGTAGACGTCAAAAAGGGATACTCGTAACGGGGTGTAATTGTGATACCTTCGAGTTTTGTCCAAGCTGTATTCTTATTTTTTCTTTGATTCCTTCTCTTTGTCTTGTGCCGGATATTGATTGTGTTGTCTCGGAGCAGGTTCCCTTAAACGAGTTGTTTCTTCCATATTGATGTACTTATCTGCTCGCTCTTTCATCTCGTACAAAGAGGTCGGGTGCCTCTTTGATATGGATTGGGAGAAGGGTCCTTCTCTGAGGCTGTTGACTGGTCCCATGATGACTGCTTCGGTAGGTAGGTTATGAATCTCCAAACATGCTTTGTTGAATCTTTCCATATAAACCTGTAGAGATTCTCCAACTTCTTGCTTTACTCTTAAGAAGCTTAGCGCATGCTTGACCTTATCCTTTTGGATGGAAAACCGGATAAGGAAGCTTCTTGCCAAATCGTCGAAACAAGTGACCGATCTAGGTGGTAAACTATCAAATCATTTCATGGCCGCTTTGGTTAACGTAGTCGAAAAGGCTTTACAGTGAGTTGCATTTGATGCATCTGTCAAGTACATGCGGCTTTTGAAATTGCTCAAATGATGCCTCGGATCGATAGTTCCATTATAAAGATCCATGTCTCGGCTCTTAAAGTTTCTACTCGGTCAGCTCGTGCTTACCTACCCTTAAAGTCGACTCCAGTTTTAAGAGCTTTTCTTCTGATTCCTTTCATCGTTGTACCTCCTAATGAGCGGATATTTTATACGTTTTTTGGCATGGTTTTTACATAGTTTTTAGTATGTTTTAGTTACTTTTTATTATATTTTTATTAGTTTTTATGCAAAAATAACATTTCTGGACTTTACTATGAGTTTGTGTGTTTTTCTGTAATTTCAGGTATTTTCTGGCTGAAATTGAGGGACCTGAGCAAAAATCTTATTCAAAGGCTGAGAAAGGACTGCAGATGCTATTGGATTCTGACCCTCCTGCACTCGAAGTGGATTTTCTGAAGCTACAAAATCCCAATTGGAGCGCTGTCAACTGTGTTGGAAAGTAGACATCTTGGGCTTTCCAACAATATATGATAGTCCATACTTTTCCCGAGATTTGATGGCCCAAACTGGCGTTCAACACCATCCAGAGACCCTTTTCTGGCGTAAAACACCAGAACTGGAGTTAAACGCCCAAACTGGCACCCAAGCTGGCGTTTAACTCCAAGAATGGCCTATGCACGTGAAAGCTTCAATGCTCAGCCCAAGTACACACCAACTAGGCCCCGAAAGTAGATTTCTGCACTATCTGCACTTAGTTACTCATTTTCTGTAAACCTAAGTTACTAGTTTAGTATAAAAACTACTTTTAGAGATTCATTTTGTAACTCATGACATTTTACATCTCATATTGTATTTTCTATGGCATGAGTCTCTAAACCCCATAGGTGGGGGTGAGGAGCTCTGTTGTGTCTCAATGGATTAATGCAATTACTATTGTTTTCTATTCAATCACGCTTGATTCTGTTCTAAGATACTCACTCGTACTTCAATATAGAGAATATGATGACCTGTGATACTCATCATCATTCTCAAATTTATGAACGCGTGCTTGACAACCACTCCCGTTCTACCTGAGCTCAATGTAGTCATTGGGCAACAGCTTAAGTGCGTATCTCTTGCATCTCTAATCCACAGACCGAGTCCGTGAGATTAGAACCTTCGTGGTAGAGGCTAGAACCAATTGACAGCATTCTTGAGATCCGAAAAGTCTAAACCTTTTCTGTGGTATTCCGAGTAGGATCTGGAACGGGATGACTGTGACGAGCTTCAAACTCACGAATGTTAGGCGCAGTGACAGTGTTCAAAAGGATAGAGAGATCCTATTCTGACACAAGTGAGAATCGACAGATGATTAGCCATGTGGTAACTGTACCTGGTATTTTTCATCCGAGACGAGAGATCCGACAGTTGATTAGCCGTACAGAAACCGTGCCTGGTATTTTTCATCCGAGAGGACGGATGGTAGCCATTGACAACGGTGATCCACCAATATACAGCTTGCCATTGAAGGAAGCCATGCATGTTTGGAGAAGAAGACAGTAGGAAAGCAGAGATTCAGACGACAGAGCATCTCCGGAACCTCAACCTGTTCCTCATTACTGAATTACAAGTACCATTCATTTCATGTTATTTACTTTTCATAAACAAAATCATTTTTATCATTAATCTCCTGACTAAGATTTACAAGATAACCATAGCTTGCTTCAAGCCGGCAATCTCCGTGGGATCGACCCTTACTCACGTAAAGTATTACTTGGACGACCCGGTGCACTTGCTGGTTAGTTGTGCGGAGTTGCAAAGGTGGGATTGCAATTCCATGCACCAAGTTTTTGGTGCCGCTGCCGGGGATTGTTCAAGTTTGGACAACTGACGGTTCATTTTTTTGCTTAAATTAGGAAAATTTTATCTTTTTGGTTTAGAGTCACTAAATTTAAGTCTTTTATTTTCTTTTCAAAAACCTTATTTTTCTTTATTTATCTTTAATTTTTCCTTTGAGTCTTCTGTTTGAGTTTAGTTTTATGCTTTAAGTCTGGTGTCAATTGCATGTTTTTATTTTCCTTCAAATTTTTCGAATTGTATGTTCTTTTTGTTCTTCATATTTTTGAGTTTTATGTTCCTTGTTCTTTCTTAATCTTCAAGTTGTTCTTGTTTATTTTCCTTGTTTGATCTTTATTTTTTCTTGTTTTGTATCTTTCCTTCTTTTTCTTGTGCATTTTCGAATTATTAGTGTCCAAAGTATAAAAATTTTTAACTTTAGTGTCCTTTGTGTTTTTATTTTCTTAAAGATTTCCAAAAAGTGTTCTTGGTGTTCATCTTGACATTCAAAGTTTTCTTGTTTGTTTTCTTTGTTTTGTTCTAAAAATTCTAAGTTTGGTGTCATTTTAATGTTTTTCTCTTTTCTCATTAAATTCAAAAAAATATCTTTTCCTTTATTTACTCATCATTTTCGAATTCCTTAGGTTGACTTAGTCAAAATTTTTAAAATTTGGTAGTTTCTTATTAGTCAAGTTGAAATTTCAATTTTAAAAATTTTATCTTTTTAAATCTTTTTCAAAACAAATTCTTTTTCAATTTTCTTTTTATATTTTTCGAAAATCCTTTATAAAATTTTTCAAAATCTTTTTTTTATAATTTTCGAATTACTTGTCCTATTTTATTATTTTGATTGAAAAATTTTAAGTTTGGTGTTTTCTTGTTAAGAAAGTTTCAATCTTTAAAATTTTAAAATCATATCTGTTTCAAATCTTTTCTTTTATTTATTTATTTTCTTACAAGTATCTTTAATTTTAAGACATATCTTTTTCAAAACTTTCTAACCACTTTCTCTCTCTTCATTTTTCGAAAATCCTCACCCATAATTTTTCAAATCTTTTTAAGTAATTACTTAATTTAGTTTTCTAATTTCTTTTATTTCCTTTCTTTTAATTTTCAAGACTTATACCACTTTTTCCATTTACTTTATTTTAATTTCTTTAATTTCAAATTAGCATTAAATAAATAAAATAAAAACAAAAATATTTTAATTTTTCTTTTAATCAATTTTTATTTTTTTTCAAAATATAATCCTTCTTTCACATCCATTTTTTTTCTATCTCATCTTCCAATACCAGTGCTCTATATCCTGACATAGAGACACACATCTTTTTATTTCCTTGTTAACTATGTATACAAAAACAAGAGAGGTTCATTATGGACTCAAGTGAAAATGAACAGTGCAAAAGGACTCTGGGGTCATATGCTAAACCCACTAATACTTCCTTTGGGAGTAGTATCTGTATACCCCCTATCAGAGCCAATAGTTTTGAGCTAAACCCTCAGCTCATTATCATGGTGCAACAAACTTGCCAGTATTCTGGTCTTCCACAGGAAGAACCTACTGAGTTTCTGGCACAGTTCTTACAAATTGCTGACACAGTACGTGATAAGGAAATGGATCAGGATATCTACAGATTATTACTATTTTCATTTGCTGTAAAAGATCAAGCTAAGAGGTGGTTAAATAACCAACCCACAGCAAGCATAAGAATATGGAAACAGTTATCAGACAAATTCTTGAATCAATATTTTCCTCCAAAAAGGATGACACGGCTAAGGCTGGACATCCAAGGCTTTAAACAAGAGGATAATGAATCTCTTTATAATGCCTGGAAGAGGTACAGAGAGATGCTAAGGAAATGCCCCTCTGAAATGTTTTCAGAATGGGTGCAGTTAGACATCTTCTACTACAGGCTTATAGAAAAGGCCCAGATGTCTCTAGACCACTCAGCTGGTGGATCTATACACATGAGGAAGACAATTGATGAGGCTCAAGAGCTCATTGATACAGTTGCTAGCAATCAGCATCTGTACTTAATTAGTGAGTCCTCCATGAAAGAAGAGGCTAAAGCACTATCCACTGAACTTAGTCCTCCAGAACAAGTTGTTGAACTCAATCAGTAATTGCTTCTTATAACAAAACAGTTAGCAGAATTTAAAGAGATGCTATAAGACACTAAAAATGCTAACAAGAATATGGAAGCACAATTGGATCAGACAAGACAATAGCTATCTAAACAGATAACAGAAGAGTGCCAAGCTGTTCATTTAAGGAGTGGAAAGACATTGAATGTCTCAACTCAAGGCAGTAGAAAGCCAAGAAAGGAACAACTAACAGAGGATGACCAAGCCACTGCCCAAAATCCCTCTGAGGACAGCAAGAGCCCAGAGAGGAATGATTCTAGCGTTCAAACGCCAAAAAAGCGTAAAAAATTGGCGTTAAACCCTCAGTGGATGGCCAATTCTGGCGTCCAAACGCCAGAAAAGGATGGCAATCTGGCGTTAAACGCCCATACAGCACCCAATTCTGGCGTTCAAACGCCAATGGGGGATTAGACACCTGCAAATGCTAATAACAACCCCCTTAGGCAGGCTTCTCCAACCATTTCTGTAGGAAGTAAACCTGTGGCAACTAAGGTTGAAGAATATAAAGCCAAGATGCCTTATCCTCAGAAACTCCGCCAAGCAGAACAGGATAAACAATTTGCCCGCTTTGCAAACTATCTCAGGACTCTTGAAATAAAAATTCTGTTTACAGAGGCACTTGAGCAAATACCTTCTTATGATAATTTCATGAAAGAGATCTTAAGTCATAAGAAGGATTGGAGAGAAACTGAAAAAGTTTTCCTCACTGAAGAATGCAGTACAGTCATTCTAAAAAGCTTACCAGAGAAGCTTAAAGATCCTGGAAGCTTTATGATACCATGCACATTAGAGGATGCTTGTACCAAGATAGATCTATGTGATCTTGGGGCAAGTATAAACCTAATACCTGCATCCACTATCAAAAAGCTTGGTTTGACTGATGAAGTTAAACTAACCCGAATATGCCTCCAACTTGCTGATGGTTCCATTAAAATTCCATCAGGCGTAATTGAGGACATGATTGTCAAGGTTGGGCCATTCGCCTTTCCCACTGACTTTGTAGTGCTAGAAATGGAGTAGCACAAGAGTGAAACTCTCATTCTAGGAAGACCTTTCCTAGCAACTGGACGAACCCTCATTGACGTCCAAAAAGAGGAGATAACGCTGAGAGTCAATGAGGATGAGTTTAAGTTGAATGCTGTCAAAGCTATGCAGCATCCAGACACAGCAAAAGACTGCATGAGTGCTGATATTATTGACTCCCTGGTGGAAGAAGTGAATATGACTGAGAGTCTCGAATCAGAGCTAGAGGATATTTTTAAAGATGTTCAGCATGATCTAGAGGAACTAGAGAAAACAAAAGAACCTCTGAAAACTCTTCAGGAAGAGGAGAAACCTCCTAAACCCGAGCTCAAACCACTACCACCCTCCCTGAAATATACATTTTTGGGAGAAGATGACACTTTTCCGGTAATCATAAGCTCTACTTTAGAACCACAGGAAGAGAAAGCATTAATTCAGGTGCTAAGGACACACAAGACAGCTCTTAGGTGGTCCATAAGTGATCTTAAGGGCATTAGCCTAGCCAGATGCATGGACAAGATCCTATTGGAGGATGATGCTAAGCCAGTGTTCAACTACAGAGGCGGCTGAATCCATCCATGAAGGAGGTGGTGCAGAAAGTGCTCACTAAGTTTCTAGAGGCTGGGATTATTTATCCCATTTCTGATAGCCCCTGGGTGAGCCCTGTCCAAGTTGTCCCCAAGAAGGGAGGCATGACTGTGGTTCATAATGAAAAGAATGAACTGGTTCCTACAAGAACAGTTACAGGGTGGCGTATGTGTATTGACTACAGAAGGCTCAATACAACTACCAGAAAGGATAATTTTCCTTTACCATTCATAGACCAGATGCTAGAGAGACTAGCAGGTCATGAATACTACTGCTTTTTAGATGGCTATTCAGGTTACAACCAAATTACAGTAGATCCTCAGGACCAAGAGAAAATAGCATTCACATGTCCATCTGGAGTATTTGCCTACAGAAGGATGCCATTTGGTCTGTGCAATGCACCTGCAACCTTTCAGAGGTGCATGCTCTCTATCTTCTCTGATATGGTAGAGAAATTTTTGAAAGTCTTCATGGATGACTTCTCAGTATTTGGAGACTCATTCAGCTCCTGTCTTGACCATCTAGCACTTGTTCTGAAAAGGTGCCAAGAGACTAACCTGGTTTTAAACTGGGAGAAATGTCACTTTATGGTGACTGAAGGAATTGTCCTTGGGCACAAAATTTTGAACAAGGGAATAGAGGTGGATTAAGCTAAGGTAGAGGTAATTGAAAAATTACCACCACTTGCCAATGTTAAGGCAATCAGAAGCTTTCTGGGGCATGCAGGATTCTATAGGAGGTTTATAAAGAATTTTTCAAAAATTACAAAACCTCTAAGCAACTGCTAGCTATTGATACACCATTTGTCTTTGACACAGAGTGTCTACAGGCATTTGAGACTCTGAAAGCTAAGCTGGTCACAGCACCAGTCATTTCTTCACCAGACTGGACATTACCATTTGAACTAATGTGTGATGCCAGTGACCATGCCATTGGTGCAGTATTGGGACAGAGGCATGACAAGCTTCTGCATGTCATTTATTATGCTAGCCATGTTTTAAATGACGTGCAGAAGAATTACACAACCACAGAAAAAGAGTTGCTTGCAGTGGTTTATGCCATTGACAAGTTCAGATCTTATTTAGTAGGATCAAAAGTGATTGTGTACACTGACCATGCTGCTTTAAAATATCTTCTCACAAAGCAGGATTCAAAACCCAAACTCATAAGATGGGTGTTACTTCTGCAAGAGTTTGATATAGAAATAAGAGATAGAAAAGGGACAGAGAACCAAGTAGCTGATCACCTATCCTAGATAGAACCAGTAGCAGGAGCGCCCCTCCCTCCTACTGAGATCTCTAAAACCTTTCCGGATGAGCAACTCTTTGCCATTCAAGAAGTACCATGGTTTGCAGACATTGCAAACTATAAAGCTGTGAGATTTATACCCAAAGAGTACAGTAAGCAGCAAACGAAAAAATTAGTTTCTGATGCAAAGTACTACCTGTGGGATGAACCATATCACTTTAAGAGATGTGCAGACGGAATAATCCGTAGATGTGTGCCTAGAGAAGAGGAACAGAAGATCCTATGGCATTGCCATGGATCACAATATGGAGGACATTTCGGAGGTGAGCGAACAGCCACAAAGGTTCTCTAATGTGGCTTCTACTGGCCTACTCTCTATAGAGACTCCCGAGAGTTTGTACGTAACTGTGACAGTTGCCAAAGAGCTGGTAATCTACCTCACGGTTATGCCATGCCTCAGCAAGGGATCTTAGAGATTGAGTTGTTTGATGTATGGGGTATTGACTTCATGGGGCCTTTCCCACTGTTCCGAGGGTTACCTGAAACTATAGGTCGATCTCAGACGAGATCTTCTGTGTTGGTTGGAGATGACGTGTCCGGCTAGAAGTGGAGGCCGGAGCTGTCGTGTCCGACTTGTTGAGCTTGGCTGCACTGCTGATCCTTCGTCACCGAAGGGTGGGGGTACCTGTAAGAGACTCCGATGCTTAAGTTAGCATGGGTATTAAACAGGTTTTTAGTAGAATCAGAGTATGAGTTATACCTGGGTGCTCCAGTGTATTTATAATGGTGTAGAGTGACCTTTTTAGATAAGATAAGTTAGTTATCTTATCTTATCTTATCTTTGAGTGAGGTCAGCTTATCTTCAAGGGAACCACCCTTATCTCTATAGGCTTGGACTGCCTTTGGATTTGGGTCGTGTTCCTCTATTTGGGCCCCTTACTGGGCTTTCCTATCGGTTTGGCCGAGCTCTCTTTAAAAAGAGGTTGGATAGTCTGACCTGAGGAGGTCGGTCGCTTTTACGCCAATCATCCCGGGTCGGACAACTCGACCCAGGGTATGAACAGTGTCCCTGCTCGAGTTCGGTCTTTTTTGGGAGGTCGAGTCTTGTGTTTAGGACTTCGATCCTGCTCTGATGAAGCCAAACTCGGGCACCGGTCGACTTCTTCCTTGTAGAGTCTTCGTTTTTGAATGCGGAACGTTTTCTTCTAAAAGCGCGCGCTTTTGTATTAGCGTTCTGTTCTTGGGAACGGGCGAGGGTTTTTAATACCCTTATTAATTAGTTTTTAATGCCCTGTTTCCCTTGGCTTTCTAATTTGAATCTTTACACACAGAAAAGACAATTTTTCTTCTCTTGTTATCGTAACTTCCCTTTTCTTTCTCATTTTCTGTTTTCGCCTGGAGTTTGTAATTTCGCGTTTCTTCCTGTGACATCGCCTGGTGCTTTTGCTTGTGCGAGGGCGATTCAGGATTTCGTCTCACATCCTCGACTCTTCTGAAGCTTTCTGCTTTTTTCCAGGTTGGTTCTATTTACAGTTTCTTCACTTTTTCCGTTGCTTTGCCTTTGGTTTTCTTTGTCATTTGACTGCATGTTGAAAAAAGCTTGAACCTTTCTATGATCTTTGTGTTTGCTTGTCGTTGTAATGTGTTATCTCTGACTTTCTTTTTCGTTTTTTATGCATATTCCCGGTATTTCTTGTTTGAGGCTTCCTAGGGCTTTGCATGTTCTACTGTTGCTTCTGGCTATTTATTTTGAAAAAGTTGTTTCTTGCTCACAATTTCAAAAGATTGCCCCTTGACTTCTGCTCTGTTTTGGTGGCTTTCCTTGTTGCTGTATCTTTGTAGGAGATAACGATTCCCATGATTTTAACTTTCGCCTTTTGTTCGAGTGCATTTTCCTCTTGATGCTTGTGAATTTTGGGAGGTGATTTTGATGATTTTTGATTTGTAACTCGTGGCTTTTCTTCTCGGAGTGTTATCTGCCAAGACGTGTAGAGATGCAAAGATGAAAATTTGTAGGTTTCCTTGAGTCCTTGCTCCCTAACTTGCCCCCAAAAGGATGCTCCTGGGTCTTTAGTGTAGGTCCCGGGGGTTTTCTTTTGTTTGTATTGCTCCATGTCGCGCTTGTCCGAGTTGTTCTGAGATGTTTTATTTTTTATCCGAGATGTTTTTAGGTTAGTAATCTGTTTTCTTCTCTTCTTGTTGTAGGATTGATTCTCATGTCTTCTCACAAGAACATTGTTGAGACATCTTCCCAGGTCCCTGAGGGCATGGCTGATTAGGTGGATTCAATGGTTCTTCTGTGTGTTTCTTTGGTTGATTCTGAGTTTTGTCAGCAGCTTAGGCAGTTTCATAGGATTTGTAGTAGTGTCGGTGAGGAGAAGAATTACGAACTTGTACCTTCATCCTCTGAAGAGAGAGTTTGTTTCTCTACTCGAGTTGCTGAAGACCGTCTTTTTTCTATGCATATGATTTCTTCTTTGGCCAGATGAGCATTACCATTCCTTTTACTCCTTTTGAGACCAATCTGTTGTGGTCTTGCAATGTAGCTCCGTCCCAACTTCACCCCAATTTTTGGGACTTTATAAAGATTTTTCAATTGTTGTGTCGTGAACTTGACGTCCCTGCCTCGCAATCCCTTTTCTTTTATTTGTTTGTCTTGACAAAACCTGGGGTAGTGAAGAAAAAGGCTGCCTGGGTTTCTTTCCGAGCTTCGCAAGGGAAAAAAGTTTTTTCTATGTATGACGAGTCATTTCGTGATTTTAAGAACTATTTCTTCAAGGTCTGAGCTGTTGAAGGAGCTCGGCCCTTTTTTCTGGATGAGAATGATGAGCCCACTTTTCCTTTAGAGTGGCAAAAGAATGTTGTTGTGTCGAGGTATTCATGGGAGATGCTGGACGAGGTCGAGCAGGCCTTTGTGACTGTGTTGGAGGAGAATTGGGGGGAGCTTCCCTATCTTGATACCAAGAAATTCTTAGGGGACCCTTCACTTCTCCGAGCTGAGCTGGGTAGTGATCGACTTCCTTTCTTTGTCTGTTTGATTTTATTTTCTGTAGGCTCTTTTCTAATTTGTAACTTGATTTCTCACTGTTGCGCGTTGCTTGCAGAGATGATTAAGGATAATGAGTATATGAAGGCCTTCAAAAGGGCGAAGAAATCTACCACAACAAAAAACATCTCGGCCAAGGCAGCCGGGGAGGGATCTTCCCAGGCTCAGTCGAAGCCGTCCGTTCCGAGCTCACCTGGGGCGAGGAAGGTAATCCCAACTCCCCGGGTTCGTGTGATTGATCCTCCCCAAGCCTCTGTTGTTACTTCTGGTGCTCCTCCCAAAAAAAAGCAAAAAACCCTTGAGCCTTTCAACCTTGATGCCCTGGATTTTGACGCGGTCGAGTTCGTAGATCAGCAGATCGGTCCTTACGGTGTCCTCCCTATGGATGATATATCGCTCCTCCGCCATTTGGACTTTATAACTCGGAGTAGTGTTAAGATGGTGCACATGGGGGCTGCCTTGTACTGAACTACCCAAAATCTTCCTCTTCATGCCACCAAAGCCTTCATGGAGGAGGCTAAACAGGAGTTTGATCGGATGAAGGGCTTGAAGGAGGGGCTCAAACTGAAAGTGACAAAACTGAAGAAGGAGCTGGAGAACGAGAAGGCTAGCTCCCTTGCCTTGGCGGCTTCTGTGAGGTTGGCTGAGGACACGCATTGAGGCATAAAGACAGCTATGTTACATCCTATCGGGAGGTAATGCGTCTGAGGGAGGAGTTGGAGTCTGCCCGAACTGATTACTCCGAGCTCTAAGGTCACCTTGTCGGCAGCGTGAATGCTGCTTATGAGAACCTGAAGGAGCAGGTTCGTCATGTCGGGCCCTTCTAAGTTAATTTTGTAATCCTCTTTCTTGGACCTTGTTCAGGTCTCTTTCAGAGATTACTTCTATAACTTTGTGTTTTGGGCCGACTTCGTCATGTCGGGCCCTTCTAAGTTATTTTTGTAATCCTCTTTCTTGGACCTTGTTTAGGTCTCTTTCAGGGATTACTTCTATAACTTTGTTTTTTGGGATGACTTCGTCATGTCGGGCCCTTCTAAGTTAAAGTAATCCTCTTTTATAGGGTTGGCCAGACCTCTTTCCAAAATATAAGATTCAACAAAAGACAGAAACAAATCCACTATCTGTTTTACGTCAAGCAATACGTGGAGTAACTCCCGATATAGCAGTAAAAGCAAGATGTGTAGGCGGATCTACTCATCAAGTTCCCATTGAAATAGGATCCACACAAGGAAAAGTACTTGCCATTCGTTGGTTATTAGGGGCATCCCGAAAACGTCCGGGTCGAAATATGGCTTTCAAATTAAGTTCCGAAAAAAGTCTAACCGTAGACAACACTATTTGCACAACGCCAATTGAGCTATGAAATCCCTTGATACTAATTCAATTATATATCCTTTAGATACAAAAAGGAATCGAAAAAATCGTCTTATCGTCTTATATCTACTTTTATCTATATAATTATATATATAATTAGTATTTTATTTTTTAAATCGACCATTTTTTTTTACAGAAATATAGTATGATTTGACATCAGAATCGCAAAATGTTAAGGAAATTTATATTATTGTATATACAAAATACCTAATTTAAAATTAGTATCATTACTATTACAGATCAAACAAGATATCTATAAAATATGGAAGGAGGAGAAGAACGCTTTTAACTTATGGTAAAAAATTTATTTCTACCAGGATTTTCACAAGAAAAAAAAGAAAAAAAACCCGGCTCGGTTGAATTTCAAGTATTAAATTTCACCAATAAGATACGAAGACTTACCGCACATTTGGAATTGCACCGAAAAGATTATTTATCTCAAAGAGGTTTACAAAAAATTTTGGGAAAACGACAACGGCTACTATCTTATTTGTCAAATAAAAATAGAATACGCTATAACAAATTAATAAATCAATTGGATATTCGGGAGTCAATAATTCGTTAATTGAATTTGAAGAGTCATTTTGAATTATTCGATTTTTTAGGTCTTGAATCTTGATTAATTTTTTTTCTTTCGAAATTCATGGAAGAATAAATCGAGGAAAAACCTATGAATGGGACAGCTAAAAGAAAAGATCTCATGGTAGTCAATATGGGACCTCACCACCCATCAATGCATGGTGTTCTTCGACTTATTGTTACTCTAGATGGTGAGGATGTTATTGATTGTGAACCATTATTGGGTTATTTACACAGAGGGATGGAAAAAATTGCGGAAAATCGAACAATTATACAATATCTGCCTTATGTAACACGTTGGGATTATTTAGCTACGATGTTCACAGAAGCAATAACCGTAAACGGACCAGAACAGTTGGGAAATATTCAAGTACCCCAAAGAGCCAGCTATATTCGAGTAATTATGTTGGAATTGAGTCGTATAGCTTCTCACCTATTATGGCTGGGACCT
>NC_029785.2:102022513-102033733 GCF_000816755.2 Arachis ipaensis | reverse complement strand
TCATGTCTTCTCGCAAGAACATTGTTGAAACATCTTCTCAAGTCCCTGAGGGCATGGCTGGTTGGGTGGATTCAATGGTTCTTTTATATGTTTCTTTGGTTGATTCCGAATTTTGTCAGCAACTTAGACAATTTCATAGGGTTTGTAGTAGTGATAGTGAGGAAAACAATTCTGAAGAGAGAGTTTGTTTCTCTACTCAAGTTGCTGGAGACCGTCCTTTTTTCTATGCATACGATTTTTTTTTTGGCCAGATGAGCATTACCATTCCTTTTACTCCTTTTGAGACCAATCTGTTGTGGTCTTGCAATGTAGCTCCGTCCCAACTTCACCCCAATTTTTGGGACTTTATAAAGATTTTTCAATTGTTGTGTCGTGAACTTGACGTCCCTGCCTCGCAATCCCTTTTCTTTTATTTGTTTGTCTTGACAAAACCTGGGGTAGTGAAGAAAAAGGCTGCCTGGGTTTCTTTCCGAGCTTCGCAAGGGAAAAAAGTTTTTTCTATGTATGACGAGTCATTTCGTGATTTTAAGAACTATTTCTTCAAGGTCTGAGCTGTTGAAGGAGCTCGGCCCTTTTTTCTGGATGAGAATGATGAGCCCACTTTTCCTTTAGAGTGGCAAAAGAATGTTGTTGTGTCGAGGTATTCATGGGAGATGTTGGACGAGGTCGAGCAGGCCTTTGTGACTGTGTTGGAGGAGAATTGGGGGGAGCCTCCCTATCTTGATACCAAGAAATTCTTAGGGGACCCTTCACTTCTCCGAGCTGAGCTGGGTAGTGATCGACTTCCTTTCTTTGTCTGTTTGATTTTATTTTCTGTAGGCTCTTTTCTAATTTGTAACTTGATTTCTCACTGTTGCGCGTTGCTTGCAGAGATGATTAAGGATAATGAGTATATGAAGGCCTTCAAAAGGGCGAAGAAATCTACCACAACAAAAAACATCTCGGCCAAGGCAGCCGGGGAGGGATCTTCCCAGGCTCAGTCGAAGCCGTCCGTTCCGAGCTCACCTGGGGCGAGGAAGGTAATCCCAACTCCCCGGGTTCGTGTGATTGATCCTTCCCAAGCCTCTGTTGTTACTTCTGGTGCTCCTCCCAATAAAAAGCAAAAAACCCTTGAGCCTTTCAACCTTGATGCCCCGGATTTTGACGCGGTCGAGTTCGTAGATCAGCAGATCGGTCCTTACGGTGTCCTCCCTATGGATGATATATCGCTCCTCCGCCATTTGGACTTTATAACTCGGAGTAGTGTTAAGATGGTGCACATGGGGGCTGCCTTGTACTGAACTACCCAAAATCTTCCTCTTCATGCCACCAAAGCCTTCATGGAGGAGGCTAAACAGGAGTTTGATCGGATGAAGGGCTTGAAGGAGGGGCTCAAACTGAAAGTGACAAAACTGAAGAAGGAGCTGGAGAACGAGAAGGCTAGCTCCCTTGCCTTGGCGGCTTCTGTGAGGTTGGCTGAGGACACGCATTGAGGCATAAAGACAGCTATGTTACATCCTATCGGGAGGTAATGCGTCTGAGGGAGGAGTTGGAGTCTGCCCGAACTGATTACTCCGAGCTCTAAGGTCACCTTGTCGGCAGCGTGAATGCTGCTTATGAGAACCTGAAGGAGCAGGTTCGTCATGTCGGGCCCTTCTAAGTTAATTTTGTAATCCTCTTTCTTGGACCTTGTTCAGGTCTCTTTCAGAGATTACTTCTATAACTTTGTGTTTTGGGCCGACTTCGTCATGTCGGGCCCTTCTAAGTTATTTTTGTAATCCTCTTTCTTGGACCTTGTTTAGGTCTCTTTCAGGGATTACTTCTATAACTTTGTTTTTTGGGATGACTTCGTCATGTCGGGCCCTTCTAAGTTAAAGTAATCCTCTTTTATAGGGTTGGCCAGACCTCTTTCCAAAATATAAGATTCAACAAAAGACAGAAACAAATCCACTATCTGTTTTACGTCAAGCAATACGTGGAGTAACTCCCGATATAGCAGTAAAAGCAAGATGTGTAGGCGGATCTACTCATCAAGTTCCCATTGAAATAGGATCCACACAAGGAAAAGTACTTGCCATTCGTTGGTTATTAGGGGCATCCCGAAAACGTCCGGGTCGAAATATGGCTTTCAAATTAAGTTCCGAAAAAAGTCTAACCGTAGACAACACTATTTGCACAACGCCAATTGAGCTATGAAATCCCTTGATACTAATTCAATTATATATCCTTTAGATACAAAAAGGAATCGAAAAAATCGTCTTATCGTCTTATATCTACTTTTATCTATATAATTATATATATAATTAGTATTTTATTTTTTAAATCGACCATTTTTTTTTACAGAAATATAGTATGATTTGACATCAGAATCGCAAAATGTTAAGGAAATTTAGATTATTGTATATACAAAATACCTAATTTTAAATTAGTATCATTACTATTACAGATCAAACAAGATATCTATAAAATATGGAAGGAGGAGAAGAACGTTTTTAACTTATGGTAAAAAATTTATTTCTACCAGGATTTTCACAAGAAAAAAAAGAAAAAAACCCCGGCTCGGTTGAATTTCAAGTATTAAATTTCACCAATAAGATACGAAGACTTATCGCACATTTGGAATCGCACCGAAAAGATTATTTATCTCAAAGAGGTTTACAAAAAATTTTGGAAAAACGACAACAGGTACTATCTTATTTGTCAAATAAAAATAGAATATGCTATAACAAATTAATAAATCAATTGGATATTCGGGAGTCAATAATTCGTTAATTGAATTTGAAGAGTCATTTTGAATTATTCGATTTTTTAGATCTTGAATCTTGATTAATTTTTTTCTTTCGAAATTCATGGAAGAATAAATCGAGGAAAAACCTATGAATGGGACAGCTAAAAGAAAAGATCTCATGGTAGTCAATATGGGACCTCACCACCCATCAATGCATGGTGTTCTTCGACTTATTATTACTCTAGATGGTGAGGATGTTATTGATTGTGAACCGTTATTGGGTTATTTACACAGAGGGATGGAAAAAATTGCAGAAAATCGAACAATTATACAATATCTACCTTATGTAACATGTTGGGATTATTTAGCTACGACGTTCACAGAAGCAATAACTGTAAACGGACCAGAACAGTTGGAAAATATTCAAGTACCCCAAAGAGCCAGCTATATTCGAGTAATTATGTTGGAATTGAGTCGTATAGCTTCTCACCTATTATGGCTGGGACCTTTTATGGCGGATATTGGTGCACAAACCCCTTTCTTCTATATTTTTAGAGAAAGAGAATTAATATATGATCTATTCGAAGCTGCGACAGGTATGAGAATGATGCATAATTTTTTCCGTATCGGGGGAGTCGCGGCCGATCTACCTCATGGTTGGATAGATAAATGTTTGGATTTCTGCGATTATTTTTTAACAGGGGTTGTTGAATATCAAAAACTTATTACGCGAAATCCCATTTTTTTAGAACGGGTTGAGGGAATAGGCATTGTTAGTGGAAAGGAAGTAATTAATTGGGGTTTATCAGGACCGATGCTTCGGGCTTCCGGAATACAATGGGATCTGCGTAAAGTTGAAAATTATGAGTGTTATGGGGAATTTGATTGGGACGTTCAATGGCAAAAAGAAGGAGATTCATTAGCTTGTTATTTAGTTTGAATTGGTGAAATGGTGGAATCCATAAAAATTATTCAACAGGCTTCGAAAGGAATTCCCGACGGACCATATGAGAATTTAGAAATTCGTTACTTTGATAGGAAAAGGGAACCAGAATAGAATGATTTTGAATATCGATTCATTAGTAAAAAACCGTCTCCGACTTTTGAATTGCCGAAACAAGAACTTTATGTAAGAGTTGAAGCCCCCAAAGGAGAATTGGGGATTTTTCTAATAGGAGATCAGAATGGTTTTCCTTGGAGATGGAAAATTCGTCCACCCGGTTTTATAAATTTTTAAATTCTTCCTCAATTAGTTAAAAGAATAAAATTGGCCGATATTATGACAATACTAGGTAGTATAGATATCATTATGGGGGAAGTTGATCGTTGAAATGATTATTGATACAACAGAAGTACAAGATATCAATTCTTTTTTCAGATTGGAATCTTTAAAGGAGGTCTATGGAATTAGGTGGAAAAAGCAAGTGGAGAGAATCCGTTGATCATTTTTTGGTATCTATTCATAATTCGTTTTAATTCGAATATCTAGAAATACCCCGTTTTGACTGTATCGCACTATGTATTGGATTTCCATTCCAATAAATCTTTGATCCCTTTGACAAAATTGAATTTGAAAAATGAAAGAATATCAAAGATATTTAGAACTAGATAGATCTCGTCAACAGAACTTCCTATACCCACTTATTTTTCGGGAGTATATTTATGGACTTGCCTCTGGTCATGATTTTAATAGAAATCGATATATTTTGTCGGAAAATGTGGATTATGATAAGAAATCTAGCTTACTAATTGTAAAACGGTTAATTACTCGAATATATCAACAGAATCATTTGATTCTTTTTTATAACGATTCAAGTAAAAATCAATTTTGGGGTCTAACAAGAATTTGTATTCTCAAATAATATCAGAGGGTTTTGCCATTGTCATGGAAATTCCATTTTCCCGACAATTAAATTCTTCTTTAGAGGAGGCGAAAATCATAAAATATTTTAATAATTTGCAATCAATTCATTCCATTTTTTCCTTTTTTGAGGATAAATTTACATATTTAAAATTTTTTTCCGATGTACGAATACCCTATCCTATCCATCTGGAAATCTTAGTTCAAACTCTTCGATATTGGGTGAAAGATCCACCCCTTTTTCATTTATTAAGATTGTTTCTTTATGAGTATTGTAATTGGAATAGTCTTATTACTCAAAAAAACTTATTTTGACTTTTTCAAGAAGTAATCCAAGATTTTTCTTGTTTCTATATAATTTTTATGTATGTGAACACGAATCCATCTTCCTTTTTTACGTAAAAAATCCTCTTTTTTACGATTAAACTCTTTTAGCGTTCTTTTTGAGCGAATCTATTTCTATACAAAAATAGAGCATCTTGTAGAAGTCTTTTCGAATAATTTTTTGTCTACCTTATTATTCTTCAAGGATCCTTTGATTCATTATGTTAGATATCAAGGAAAATCCATTATGGCTTCAAAGAATGCGCCTTTTTTGATGAATAAATGGAGATACTGTCTCATTTATTTCTGGCAATGTTATTTTGGTATTTGGTCTCAACCCCGAATGATCCATATAAACGAATTATTTGAGAATTCATTTCATTTTTTTGGGGGGCTATCTTTCAAATGTACGGCTAAACTTTTCAGTGGTACGGAGTCAAATGCTAGAAAATTCATTTCTAATAGAAATTGTTATGAAAAAACTTGATACAATAGTCCCAATTATTCCCTTAGTTAGATCTTTAGCTAAAGCGAAATTTTGTAATATATTAAGACATCCCATTAGTAAGCCCGTTTGGGCCGATTCATCTGATTTTGATATAATTGACCGGTATTTGCGGATATGCAGAAATCTTTCTCATTATTATAATGGATCCTCAAAAAAAAGTTTGTATCGAATAAAATATATAATTCGACTTTCTTGTATTAAAACTTTGGCTCGTAAACACAAGAGGACTTTACGCGCTTTTTTGAAAAGATTAGATTCAGAAGAATTATTAAAAGAATTCTTTACAGAGGAAGAAGAGATTCTTTCTTTGATCTTTCTAAGATCTTCGTCTACTTTGCGGAGGTTATATAGAAGTCGAATTTGGTATTTGGATATTTTTTTCAGTAACGATCCAATCAATGTAAATTGATAAATCAAAATCATCCTTACCTAAAATTTGGATAAAAAATGCATTTCTTTTTTATTTCGAATAGTATTCTCTATAAGATTCTGAAATGTTTATGTAATGTAGTAAGAGGGGGATTTGAGATTCATCAACACTGAGTATTTAACTTTTGGAGAGTATTCTTCTGGATAAGTAACTCAGGTTTAGATGTATACATAGGGAAAGCCGTGTGCAATGAAAAATGCAAGCACGACTTGGGGAGAGATTTTTTATTGTTTTCCCTTCTAAATTCATTAACAAATCCAATTTCTACTCCATCCGACTAGTTCTGGGTTCGAGAACCGGGCAACCCATATAATATATGGAATATATATATATTAATTAATATAGATATAATGATATCTATATTAATTTTAATTATAAAATCTATAAGAAAATACGTCGAAGTTATATTTATATAACGGTATATGTATATACCATAGTGAATTCATAATCATTTTCATTCTTTGTTTATTTTATTAGAGTGGGGTAAAAAAAGCCAATTTAGATCAATCTAGATGAATAAAAGCATTTTCAACAGATATATTGATATATATCTTCTTGGTTGACACTAATATATGCCTCGTGTTATACTATTGAATAACAAGCCCTCAATTATCTAGTTAGAGAGAATTCGTGTGCTTGGGAGTCCCTGATAATTAAAAAAAACCAAGATTTTACCATGACTACAATTTTAGAGAGACGCGAGAGCGAAAGCCTATGGGGTCGCTTCTGTAACTGGATAACTAGCACTGAAAACTGTCTTTACATTGGATGGTTTGGTGTTTTGATGATCCCTACTTTATTAACCGCAACTTCTGTATTTATTATCGCTTTCATTGCTGCCCCTTCAGTAGATATTGATGGTATTTGTGAGCCTGTTTCTGGATCTCTACTTTATGGAAACAATATTATTTCGGGTACCATTATTCCTACTTCGGCGTCTATAGGTTTGCACTTTTACCCGATATGGGAAGCGGCATCTGTTGATGAATGGTTATATAATGGCAGTCCTTATGAACTAATTGTTCTACACTTCTTACTTGGTGTAGCTTGTTACATGGGTCATGAGTGGGAACTTAGTTTTCGTCTGGGTATGCGCCCTTGGATTGTTGTTGCATATTCAGCTCCTGTTGCAGCGGCTACTGCTGTTTTCTTGATCTATCCAATTGGTCAAGGAAGCTTTTCGGATGGTATGCCTCTAGGAATTTTTGGTACCTTCAATTTTATGATTGTATTTCAGGCTGAACACAATATTCTTATGCATCCATTTCATATGTTAGGCGTAGCTGGTGTATTCGGCGGCTCCCTATTCAGTGCAATGCACGGTTCCTTGGTAACTTCTAGTTTGATTAAGGAAACCACAGAAAATGAATCTGCTAATGAAGGTTACAGATTCGGTTAAGAGGAATAAACCTATAATATTATGGCTGCTCATGGTTATTTTGGACGATTGATCTTCCAATATACTAGTTTCAATAATTCTCGTTCTTTACATTTCTTCCTAGCTGCTTGGCCTGTAGTAGGTATCTGGTTTACCGCGTTAGGTATTAGCACTATGGCTTTCAATTTAAATGGTTTCAATTTCAACCAATCTGTAGTTGATAGTCAAGGTCGTGTAATTAACACCTGGGCTGATATTATGTTATATATATTTTTTTATTTTTCGCTGGAATTCTCTTGTTAAGACCTTATGAACAATTAAACAAAACCTCAGATTCATACCAGAACAACAATGATTCAAAAAAACCTTTAATGTCCAAAAATTTCCTGAGTAAGAACTGCTGGATTATCACTTATTCAAGAAATAGATAGGATAGAATGAAAAAAGAAATCAAAAGACATTTTTTTGCTTTGATAAAAAAAAAAGACAAACAGTGGCAATTTTATTTGAAAGAATCAAAATTTTTTTATTTATTCTAACTTACGTATCTTCTAATAAAAATTTATTAAAGTCCGGTTGCGAGGTCGAAATATTAAGTATGAATCATAGTTCTAATACTTTATAAAATCTATTTTATATATTCCGTGCTCCAGATACTAGAAAATAATATCTGACGGGGTAAAACCATCTCTATCAAGATGACAGATCCTTTATTTTTGTTCTGTATTTGCAATAAGATCCATCTGTATAGATATCATCATCTACATCCAGAAAGCCGTATACTTTGGAAGAAGCTTGTACAGTTTGGGAAGGGATTTTGATTGATCAAAAAGAAGAATCCACTTCAACCGATATGCCCTTAGGCACGGCCATACATAACATAGAAATCACACTCGAAAAGGGTGGACAATTAGCTAGAGCAGCAAGTGCTGTAGTGAAACTGATTGCAAAAGAGGGGAAATCGGCCACATTAAAATTACCTTCTGGGGAGGTCCGTTTGATATCCAAAAACTGCTCAGCAACAGTCGGACAAGTGGGGAATGTTGGGGTAAACCAGAAAACTTTGGGTAGATCCGGATCTAAATGTTGGATAGGTAAGCGTCCTGTAGTAAGAGGAGTAGTTATGAACCCTGTAGATCATCCCATAGGGGTAGTGAAGGGAGGGCCCCAATTGGTAGAAAAAAAACCCGCAACTCCTTGGGGTTATCCTGCACTTGGAAGAAGAAGTAGAAAAAGGAATAAATATAGTGATAATTTGATTCTTCGTCGCCGTAGTAAATAGTAGAATAGAGAAAATCAAATTTGTTTCTTCGTCTTTACAAAAAATGGGAGGAATTCACTATGACACGTTCACTAAAAAAATCCTTTTGTAGCCAATCATCTATTAAGAAAAATAAAAAAGCTTAACACAAAAGCGGAAAAAGAAATAATAATAACTTGGTCCAGAACATCTACCATTATACCCACAATGATTGGTCATACCATTGCTATCCATAATGGAAAAGAACATTTACCTATTTATATAACAGATCGTATGGTAGGCCATAAATTGGGCGAATTTTCACCTACTCTATACTTCCGAGGACATGCGAAAAATGATAATAGGTCTCGTCGTTAAGGTTAGATTTTATGTTCTTCTAATACTAATAAGATTACTCAAAAATAAAACAATTTATTTTTTATATTCAAAATTGGAATAAATACTAAAGAAATGAAAAGAAAAATCGATTTGAAAAATAAGAAATATTTCTTTTTTTAGTAAAAGCATAACCTTACTTATGATAAAGTAGAAACTAGAATCATCTTTAGGTCAAACAAATTCGATCAATTAGAATATTTATATATTAGAAAAATAAAAAATGAAAATTATATAAATAGAAATGTCTGTTCACAACACAAAACATGAATAGGAATAAATGAGATTTGTGGATGTGGATAAAGAAATGGTTATGATACTATAATTTATGTTTTATTGAATTGAGTATCTTTTTCCAATTTTTGTGCTTATTCTGCAGAAGCAAATTAAGTCAAAAGGGGATGCTATATTATGTTTTTAAATAAAAAAAAAAAGCCTAATGGATATAAAAAAACAAAGTGCACAACTAGGGCATATCATTTTATGTAAAGTAGTGGAGAATTATGGGACAAAAAATAAATCCGCCAAATTGATAAAAACTTTTTGTTAGTTATCATTTCTAAGTCAAAACTTTTTGTTCAAGAATGAAATCTTATTGGAACTGTCCAGTTCATCCTTCGGAACCATATCCCATCCCGGATCTGATGAAATAGGATGAATTGAGATAGTATTTTGTAAATACATAATTATCTTGAATATATTAACCATTTCTTTACTTTCCGATCGCCCAGAAAGGACAAAAGAAACATCTTGTTCTTTCTTCAGCAATTTCTGATCTCTAGTAGACCTCTCAGTAATATTTGAACCCAGATGCAGTTCTGACCATCTGTCAGAGAAAAAAGAACGATTGGCTCTTGTAGGATTCCCAAGAAATTCTTCGATTTCTTCCGAAAGCAGATGATTATTCATTTGCTTCTCACGTTCTATGAATAGTCGGCACATTGAAGAATATACAGAGAGGCATTTAGGGAATCACTCCAATTCTATCTCTGTTTGTTCCGTTTGAAGAAAGGAAGGATCCAAACAAAGAATCGATATTTCTTTTAGTTGTTGAATCTCTCTTTGATTGGTCAATGTGTGATATTCCGAATCCTCATTCCTAATGGAATCCCTGGATTGATCAGAAGATCCTTTCAATTGGCTAGAATCCGTTACTTGAATGAAACTAGATCTCGTGGAATCATATTGAATATTTGATGATACATTCCGTACCTTACTAAAAAACCGATCCTTGTTTACCAACCACACATTGTCTAACCAAATCCAATTCTCTCTCGATATGCTCCTCAAAAAATCCGATTCGTGCGGATTCTTCCCCCAACTAACGAAGAGATCTTGGCCGAATTGCCACATATGAAATTGAGCACAATTTTGCAAAGAAATAACCCGCTTGTTTCTCAAAAAGAAATGGGAAACATGCTCAATATCATTTGATTGAGCAGTTGACCCAGCCCCTTGGTGTTTGAAGAAAACCTCCACTTCAATTGGTATTTTTTCACGAAAAGCAAACATGAGATAATAAATCCAGTCTTTCACTAAGATTTCGAATAGCTGGCCCGAATTCAAGTTGATTATGTTTCGCCTCTTCCTCGGAGAAAGACGATCAAAAAATTCCCAATCATGGTCCTTGCGGATCGGATCATCCATATAATATACAAAAAGAAACTCCAGATATTTGATATCTTTCTCTTTGAATGAGATCTCAATTCCAGCGACGGTTTCATTAGATATCTTACAACTAGAATCTCTCTTTTTTCCGATCCAGTGCCTCCACCACCGCGAACCCCAGTTAGATTCAGGCATGATACACTTTTTAGTTATTGGGAGAACCCGAGTACTCTCTTTCGGATCCAGGAAAGAGCTCTCAGAGATCTTTTTTCTTTTTGGAAGATACAGGAGCGGAACAATAAACCTATTGATATTGGCAGAATCTTTTGAGTCTTCCAATGTATCATTTCTGAGTCCAATGGAATTCATAGGTATAGGAAGAAGCCCTGTCAAATAGAGATCTTTTCTTTCGACCATCTTTCGATTGTTAATACGATATATAAGGACCGCTACTACAAAGAGTACTACATCCTTGATCGTGAAATATCGATTGCTTGTTGAACCCTGTGAATTGCGTGAAAGTAGGATACTCCAAATTCGTGAGTCCAAGAGTTTTATAAAACTCTCTTGATGGAAAAAAATGTGAATGAAAGATCCCGCTGAAGTGAATTGGGTCCATGAATCTAAGAAATAGCGAAAATTCTTGATCTCTCTCAATATCTCCCTCAATTCGAAAATCCAGGATTTGAATTGATGTCCTTTCATCCAATCCTCCTAAATTGCATTGATTTATCCGAAAGATTTCACTTCAATTGGAATTTGGTTATT